>NC_037538.1:2902146-2923469 GCF_001531365.2 Cynara cardunculus var. scolymus
ATGTATTTCTCTAAAATTAAAATAATGAAGATGATAATATCCATGATTAACACCCTCAACAATAAAAATGGTTAATTAACCTCTCATAATTACAAAAAAAATGAACAAAATGAAAAATTATGATTGGTTGAATGAGGTTTTCACGGTTTTTACAAATTAAGTGGTTTTTATTTGAACGCTCCTCTATATAGATAACCAATTGCTAATTCATATGATTATTTTTCATTTAAGACTAGAATTTAGAATGTCCATTAATTATATATTGTTTCACAATGTGAACCTTTTTAACATCTTCGTGAAATAAAAGTTGCACGCAAAAAAAATTCACATTGTGAATAACATATATATGAAGAAAATACATAGTGAAATAAATATATGATCATCAATACGTTAAATGAAATAGTACCTTACTATAAAAGTTCTCATCATAATATATGAGTTTTCAAATGATTATACCCATATACATACGTTTAAAATACAATCCATCACATTTGTACAAATAATGCAACCCAATCAATTGAGATATTTATAGAAATGATGAGAGTTCATTTATTATAATTTGAATATTTATGGAAGATGACTATGTCTTATTAATTTATGATAAATACTTTATATTAGAAAACAATCAAAACTTTTATGAAATCACATATATTCATCAAATTAAATGGACGGTTGAGATTGAGTTATATTGGTTGTACAAATGTAAAAGGTTGCATAATAATTCACCTCTCTCTCTATATATATATATTCTTGGTTTTGTCATTCTTCCATTCATTAAATCAATCTCAACCCCTATTAATCTCCATTGATTGAATCTTGTGTTCAAACCTTGATCTATAATACCATCGAACTGTAATTGTAATTTGATAGTGTTATCTAACATTACCACTTACCAAAAGAACTAATTGATGACAAACTTGACTATGACACCGTTTGAGGTACATGGAACCCCTCCTCCAAAAAAAAATCAGATTACACTCTAAAATAGTTCTTGAAAAAAGAATAATGGTTCCAATATATTGTAGAAAAACTGTTTAAAAGTAACTGATCTGAGACTCCAACAGTATTTACTATGTCTAGCCTTCCTTCCGTCAAGTCGTTCACGTAGTTCAAATGCATTTATCGTTAAAACTAGCTAGGCCCTTGATTTCTTTGTCCAACGGCTTGCTTGCCAACCTCTATACTTATTTAATGTTATGCAATTAAGGAGTTTATTCAATAACTCGTTTCAGTTAGTTCAAAATACATGGTTCAGTTGTCGGTCACGTTTTGAAAATCTTATGCATGCACGTCGTTAACTATAAAATACAAATATATTCCGAAACATTTATATAAATAATAAAATGTACAATAATTGAAATTAAAATGTTTTCTTAAAGAAATGTTTGTACAATTAATACCAAAATGTACCAATTTAATATAAAGCAAACCAAACCACCCCACGACCACGACAACGACCACCACCATCAAATCTAAATCAATGAAACCCTAATTAATACTGAAACGATCTTTTTTTGTACTTCACATTCGCCATTTTTACAGATCTCAACCTCACTTGCATTAAATGATCATAAAGAGAATTAAACGGCCCCAGCAGGTGGTGGTGGTGGTGGATCCACAGGTTTTTGACCTCTTTCAATTAAATTCAACAGGTTTTAATTAATTAATTAATTAATTAGTGAAATTAATGAACTCGATTTGACATGAAATTTGATAACATTTGTATATGTAACGTAATTGAGATCGTAATTAATGGCGGAAAAGGAAGCAATGGTGCTGCAACTATGTCTGCCGGCCACCCACAACCATTGTGGTGGTGGTGGTGGCGGCGGCGGCGGTTCTGATCTCGATCAGTTTGTTTCTTCTTGGAGCTTTACACAGGCCTAGTAAATTCCCCATTGCCAACGAGCTTGGAGCTTTCCCTGGGTTTTCTCATTCTTTTTTTCAAATTTGTTTTATGGAAAAGAAAAGGTAAATTATAATATTTAGCAATAAATTTTCACCTATTTTTTTATTGAGAAAATAATTAAAATAGTCATTTTTAAACTTGTTGAGGGGTCAAATTGTAAAAAAGGTTTTTGAACCAGGTTTTTAAGTGCATCGATGGCCCCCTCGTGCAATTCTAATGAAGCCAACAAGCAAACAACGAATCCATGGGTATTTGAACCCGAGTATCCAGGGCGCAAGGTTCGTCCATGGAGGGTGAGTCAGAGCATAAGCTTAGGCCGAAAGAACGAACAATATCACGAATCATTATTATTTCGACACAAGAAAAGGATGCACCAAATCCGTTATAATTAGTCACCACCTCCGCAAGCGACGAAAGTGTCATTTCCTGATCTTTATCTAATTTACAGATTTAGGGCTTGCACTTGCGGAACCAGTTTATAAACTTTTTAACATTTTGACCCCTCCGTAAACTTTGAGAAGGTACGTGTAACTTGTGAAGGTAATGATATTTTTGAAATTTGGGAAAAAATATGACTAAGAAATGAATCTAAAGTTTGAAAATGACTATTTCTATTAATTCTCGTTTTCTATTTAAATTTAATTATTAAATTATTTCATTAGAAAAATTAAAACTGTTATAATGTAGAAGTTCAGTAGTATGTTATTATTAATTTTTAATCAAAATTATTTGAGGGTCGTTTGTTACACAAGATCTGATAGGATTTGCAAAATCCCACATTTAGTTTTAAAAAAACGTTTGGAATTGGTATTCCATAAATATTGAATTTAGAAATGTTGGGGTACTCGTTA
This sequence comes from Cynara cardunculus var. scolymus, assembly GCF_001531365.2. Classification (NCBI taxonomy): domain Eukaryota; kingdom Viridiplantae; phylum Streptophyta; class Magnoliopsida; order Asterales; family Asteraceae; genus Cynara; species Cynara cardunculus. The sequence continues at coordinate 2,904,907 of NC_037538.1, forward strand.
TTTTATGTCTGATGTTTGGTACAATTAGAACTGGACAAGACCGAAGTAGACAAGTTACCTTCAAAATTTATTTGATGATTTTAAATATTATATAATAATTACAATTAACACCAATAAAGTAAGTAATTAAAGAATTTAATTTATAAATATTTTTACACAATTTTCATATAAATGAATACATACATATATAATGGTATCAAATTTGAATGAAAAAATTGATATAATTGATGATAGTCGTGGTGGTGGTGAAGGTGGTTTTAGTTATGGTGGAGGTGGTAGTAGCCGACGATAGTAGTGGGGATGGGCAGTGGTGGTCGGTGGCCAATGGTGGTTATGGAGGTAGAGGCAGGTGGTGGTTGGTGGACGACGGTGGTCATAGAGGCCGTGAAGATGGTGCATTGTGGTGGAGGTGGTTGACAACGGTGTAGGAGGTAGTTATGACTGAAGTAGTGAAGATAGTGGTGGTGGTGGTTAGGGTGTAGGTGAGGTGACAATGATGATGGTGGTCAATGGTTGATGGTGGTTGTGGAGGTCGTGGAGGAAGTTGTTGCAGCAGAGGAGTTGAAGGTGGCCAACGGTGGTAGTGTGGTGGCAATGGATGGTGGTAGTCGATGGCCATGGTGGTCATTCTTCTCCTATCTTGTTCCACTTATTTTGGGGGAACAAGAAAATGTCTCTTTTGTCCCTTGTTGTTCCATTTTGTCCAAGATCTTGTCTATATGCATATCACACCACACGTGGGATAGTAAGTTCTTGTTCTGTCCTATGTACCAAACGTAGTCCTAAAGAATAAAACGGGTCTAAAAAGTAATTATTAATTTTAATTAGTAAAAAAGCTATTCAACAAATAAGCTATAAATGAATTAAAATATATAATTGATAATTGAAATCAGGGGTGCTCATGGGTTAGTTTGATCGGGTTGAAGATATTTGAACAACTCAACCCAATGTTTGCGGTTTGGAAAAATCTTAACTCAACCAAACCCAAATCAAAGTGCAACCCAACCTAACCCAACCCGTACGAGTTGGTCGGGTTGGTCGGGTTGATATTTTGGTACATTAAAATATTATTTTACCCTTGAATATGTTATTTTTCTACTTATATTTTAATTTCATCATCAACCATTTGATACAACTTATCCATATTTCTTACGTATATATCACATTCAGTTAACTTTCACAATTTACATATATATGTTCACAGTTACTGAACATATATACAAATGAGTTATATAGAGATGTGAATAGATTTAAAATATGTGTATATGAAAAGCTTACATAATAGTGTAATTGTCTAATGTATATATTAATAGAAATTCAACAATCATATTAAATCCAAGAAATAAAAGAATATTGGCTTCATCGGGTTCGGTTCGGTTCAAATAATAGTAACCCAATATCAACCCGATACCTACGGTTTGACAATTTTACAACTCGATTAGACATCGGGTTACTTCGGGTTGAGTTATTTCGCGTTGGGTTGAGTTGGATTGATCGGGTTGGTCGGGTTTTTGAACACCCCTAATTGAAATATGTCCAAAATATAGCTTGACACATTCGTTACTTTAATTCAAAAAAATAATAATTCAAAAACTTGATATGATGAGAGAGCATATTTGGTGGCTGGTCCAACTCGGATCCTTTTCATATGATACATCACTTTTATGTAGGTGATATGTTACATATATCTACATGATCTTTGTTAATTAGTTCATTTTTCGCATCATAAACTATCAAAACGAATTATTGTATTCCGTGACGGATCCAAGAAATTATTAAATTAATGGGGTGGTGGCATTTGGATGAGACTTGGGGGAGGCAAGCATATGGTCATATGGGACTAGGAGGAAACCATATAAAACGAGAATAAAAATAAAAAATTTAAACTAGTCAAAAAATGTTTTTGATCTTTGACTAGAGGCCTTTCCCCGGTCTTTAGGGCTAGATCTACCCCTTTTTGTATTATCTATACTATATTATAAAGCATTTGACAAAAACTCTTAAAACCATTTTTTATGCTTGAAGTGTTGTTTATTAATGCATATTACTTAAAAATCAAAATTACAAGTAAATTTTACGTAAGTATAACTTATTAAAGCTTAATGTTTGAATTTGTGTAACTAACTACAAATAAACATAATCAAATATATGATAAACATCTTATTTTAAATATAAAATATTTAAAATATAATTAAGATAATCATTGATTTGTAACAAAATACTTAATTATTATCTTTATAAAAAATTATATTATAGAACCAAAAAAATGAATTAAATAAATACACAAAAAAATAGAGAAACTTTAAAGTCATTTTGGTACTAATATCAATATTTTTTTTAATTTTTTATAATATCGACCGAGAAAAAAAAAATGAAACATTAAAATCAAGATGTATCTCGCTGCATTATGCGAATACCCTTCTAGTATAAAAAAATACACAAAAACTAAAAGTGTTTAGGGTGGTCTGAAGTGGGCTCAAATAGTCAGTACTACTATTACTATCCGGGTCGGGCTTAGGCCCTTACTAAATATAAATAACTATTTTATTTTCCTAAAAATTATATATTCTTTTTACCGACTTACGTATTTATTATATTAAAAGTAAAGGAAAATATATCGAAACGTAGAAAGTTTCGTATTGTTCATGCAAGGTGCAATTTTAAATACATAGGATCGTTGACCAAAATATTTATCTCATAAATATTTACCTGTATGGTTCTAAATAACTTGTTATAACCTTTTTTTTTTTTTATTTACTTGGATATCCAACCTGCTATGCGAGCCGACTAATCCCAGGACGACCACCTGCTTTGTAGATAGTCCGGAGTCACAGCATTTGAACCTCTATGGCCGCAATTGGATTTTTATATCTCCTTGGATTTGTACTTGAAACCTCATGGTACTTTTGACCTTTAAAGCCAATCTCGGCACCACCCTTATGGTTCGTTATAACCTTGTTATGGTCCATTATGGTATCAAGGTTTGGTTTTCACTGTCACGTTAACCTCTAGGGCTATACTCTAAGATTTGGCTTCTGTTATAAGGTGTTATAGGTGAATCGTTATCTCATTCTCGTGCTTATAAAATTAAATATGAATTATTTAAAAATTAAAGAAAAAAGTGAGCAAAGACATTTAAGAGATTGAAACCAGATTTTGCACACCTCATATCAGTTTTCTTATAAGCTTTATATAGTTGGTATAAATGGTTTTTCTTTTCTTTTTAGCTTTATAACTTTATAAAATTTAAATTGTTCTATGGATTATTCAGAATACTATAACATAGACAATCATGTATATATATACATACACACACACACACATACGTAGGGGTGCTCATTGGTTGGGTTGATTGGGTTGAATACATTTAAAACTCAATCTAATGTTTGTGGTTTGAAAAATCTTAACTCAACCCAACCAAAACTAAAGTGCAACCCAACCCAAACCGTACGGGTTAGTCAGATTAATACTTTGGTACATTAAAATATTATTCTAACCTTGAATATGTTATTTCTCTACTCATAATTTTATTTTATCATCAACCATTTGATACAACTTATCCATACTTTTTACGCCTATCACATTCAGTTAATTTTCTCAATTTACATATATATGTTCACAGTTACTAAACATACATACAGATGAGTTATATAGAGATATGAATAGATTGAAAATATGTGTATATGAAAAGTGTACGTGATAGTGTAATTGTCTAATGTATATATTAATAAAAATTCAACAATCATATTAAATTCAAGAAATAAAAGGATATCGGGTTGAGTTGGGTTGGGTTGGGTTCAAATGATAGTAATCCGATATCAACCCAATACTTACAGTTTGAAAATTTTACAACTCGATTAGACATCAGATTGCTTCGGGTTGAGTTATTTCTCATTGGATTGGGTTGGTAGAGTTTTTGAGCACCCGTACATATACGTATGCAGATACCACCTTAGAGCATCTCTAACAGATACTCTAAAAATGAGAAATTGAAGGTTTTGTTTTCAATTTTACTCTTAACAAGTTCTCTATGTTCTCTAAAATATAGAAAACAGGAAAAATCTCAAAGTTTAGAGAATTCACTAAAAAGCTTAAGATATGGACAGAGAAATTATTATTTTATTCAACTCCATAGAAATTGAATTATTATTATTTTATATATTTAAAAAAAGTATATTGAGATAATAAACTTTGAGAATATTATAATAATATAATGTATGTTGAATGCTCTAAAATAGAGAATTTGTTGGAGTTAAATGTGATTCTTTTTAAAGAGTTTAACGTTTGTTTTTCTATTTTATAAAAATTATAGAGAACCTGTTGAAGATACTTTTAGGGCGCGCCTTGAAAAACAAAATGGTCTAGTCGTAACTCGTAAGGCTTGAGGTTTGACTTCGTCGCCAAGACACTTTTGCTTACTGGTAATAAGGAATACTTTCACTTACCTTATGATCAAGTAAGTTTCTATTCCACCAAAAGACATTATATGAAAAAATTTACCTGGTAAATACTAACCAGGTAAAAGTTGTCACATTCAGTTACTGTGTTATTAAGACTCTTGATTCTTGTCACCTGTCTTAGCGGATAAGAGTCTCGATCCTTGCTATGTAATAATCATTCAACCTAATTTTCTCATAAATTTCTTTTTGAACATGTTCGTTGAAGTTAGGAAATCGAATCTTTTTAGTTGGTTTGCAAGTGGCTCATTTAAAGTTTACAGTGATATTCGAAGAATTTGCACAGTACCATAAATCAGTAGACCAGTACATTCTACCGTTCAAGATTCTTTAATTTCAGTTTGGTGGTTATTTATATTCATTTTAAGTGTTAGTTTGGGGACTGTGTATCTATATGTTTTGTTTTTGTTTGTTATTTCTTGTTGTTGGTTCATCAGTTGCTTCTACGTGGTTTTAATCCTATATCCAACTCCAAATAACCGTTAGTGGTATGTCGATGCTTTTTTCAGCTTTTTTTCCCTCTCTGAGGACTATGAACTTTTAATACATGTGGGTGCCGGTAATCCACCAATGATAATCCCTTGGTGGTCCATCGGAAAGTCGTCAATAAAACATGGTTTTGCCTTTTATTTCTACTATACAAGTATAAAAACACTTTTGGGACCCATAATTGATGATACATTCTGTCGGTAATCGTTTAAAACTCGTCAGTAATGTCTGTCAGTTTAGGTTATCGGCTAAGTCATCATCAATGGATATATTAAATCTAAAATCTGTCGGTAATGATTTTCACTTATAGTTTTACACGTCAGTAATTAGGAATGGTGATTTGCCCCGACCCGGTGGGGAACCCGGTTCACCTTACCCGAACGGGGACGGGGATTCCCCGCTAAAACGGATCCCGGGGCCGGGGATCCCCAGTAGACTCAAACCGAGGATGGGAGATGTTACTCAAACCGGGGCCGAGACCGGGCCGAGGATCCCCGATAAAATCAAACTAAAAGATACTATTTATGGGGATTGACCGGGGTTTTACCAGGTTTTGACCGGAGATTGCTAGAGATTTGACCGGGGACGGGATGATAATCCCCGTACCCGTTGTCATGTCTATCAATAATAGTCTGCTTTTTGTAGTGATGATTAATGGTTTGTTTGTTAACGGCTTAATGGGCTTAATGCGAGTTACTTCTTATTTGACCAGTTGTACACGACTGTTAGGATGTGGCTTAATGATATAAAAAGTAGATTATTGGGTAAAATTGCAGGGAGGGTTTTAGCAGAAAGTCAAGTTTTTTCCAACCTTGTCTTTCCAAATTAAAAAACACGTTCATTCCGTCAATGAAAAAATCATCTTAAACAAAACATTTTAAATCTATACAGACAGATTATTTCACACAGACAATTTTATACATACAAAACTTAATGGAAAAACCAACGAAACAGATTTCGTTCAATTTTATGGAGAATGATAATTTATATAACGGTTAATATATTTGAAATTATAAATCTTTTCGACTTTAATTCTATTCAAAATACACATACAAGTATTTTCAAACCGAAAATGTAAAACCAAAAAGTATATAAAATTCAATTAATCGAACGTACCCAAGTACAGTAACAAAATGGATGGCACAGATGACATAGGTTGTAATAATTCAAAAAAGCAAGCATCGCACTCTATAATTGCCCTCCAAAGAATAAATTCAAAAACTGGGCCCACCCGCATATCCGATCTGTCATCATCGTGACCGTCTATTTTCACAAATAAAACATTCCGATGAACGCAATCGCTTCTATGGATCCCACGATCAAGCCATGCAAGTGAGCGCCAAAACTAACGGCACCAGAAGCATCGGCGCTGGCACTACCGTCATCGGTTGCCGGAGTTTCGTCATCGCTGCCGGATTTCTTCTTTTTCACAGGCTCCGGTGCCGGAGCAGGAGACTGTGGACCAAACAAGCTCATGGGTAACAACACTTTGTCCACCTGATACACTGCAAGAGTACCATCGGTGTAGATCGTATTCGCCACCGTCGCATCCACAACGCCAGTGGTCACATTCACTTGGTTGCCGGAGGTGGTAATATTTAACGGAAACTTATTGCTGGCGCTATCTCCGGCCTGTGTTCTAAGCGGATTACTAATGGTTTGAAACTGTGAAGTAGAAAGGAAATTTGGGACAACATGAAACTGTAACAACTCCACTTTCTGTTGATCGGAAAGAGAGTTTAGGGTTCCGGCTTTGAGACCGGAGAAAGCATTGTCGGTGGGAGCAAATACAGTCATTCCCTGATTGGAATTATTTAGTTGTGTATTGATTTGATTACCCACTTGAGTCATGCCAAAGAGGCGGATGAGGGTGGTGAATTGGCCGGCTTTTTCAAGAATCTTGGTAATGTTGGTGGGGCCAGCCGGTGCCGGAGCCGGAGCTTGAGCAAGGGTGGTGGTGATGCATTGCAGGATGAGTAGTGGTAGTAAGAATCTGATGGTGGGTGATAACTGAGAATGGGTGGCCATTTTTTTAAAGAAAAAGAAAGGTGAAATCTTGAAATCTTGAAATTATGGGATGGGGATGATGAGGGTTTGTAGCAAAGAGGGGTTTTATGGGGGTGAAGAGATATAATGGTTTGGTGGGATGTGGTTGTTTTAGTTGAAAGGGTTACAATTTGAGTTGGTGGTATGTTACAATTATAGTTAAGGTGGCACCTTCAATCCCATTATATATATCACCATCTCTTCAACTCATAAATTTAAATTTGATCATGCAATTAAGACCTCAAAAAGTGCTTATTGTTACGGATTATGTTTGATAATTGGGACTCGAGTTAACGATCTATAAATTCACTTATTCAGGTTTCTTAACGTTTTATCTTATGGGTTTCGTGTGCAATACTAAGTAAAACTAGAATTATAAAGATTCTTGAAGTTACAAGATCGGAAAGGTATGTGGCATTTGATTTCTTGAAAGATTAGTGCGTTACAAGTTGAGGGTTTTTCATCATATACAAACTAAAAAATCACTTGGATCGCGTAATGTTCGTTTTCCAAATACACGAATTCCTTTGTTATTAGCTTTAGGTATCACAATATCACGAATTGCATACTGGGATTCTAAAAGCCGTAAAATTGAGTCCTTATGTATACCCAGGTTCCATGCTTTACATATTTATACAAGAGATCAACGGTTAGACAGTTAAAACGTAACTTCACAACAATTACAACTGGCTCATAAGCTCTGAGTTTGAAGCTTCGAGTTCAGAGGCACAAAGCTCAGAAACATCGGATCCAGAATGCTCAAAAGCTCTGAACATAATTCTCATATTCCGAAGCCTTCAGAACTAGTTTATCTAATCGATCTCAAATAACTCAAAATTACACCAAAATGACTGATAACATAAAATATTGGATAAACACAGAAGAATTGAGGGAGGTGTGTAATGTGTTTAGTGGTTGGAGTAGCAAAAACAAAGAGGGCCATGTGAATGATGAAAGACAGGTTGTAGTTTACTTAAGAAGGCAGGAAAAACACAAGGTATCATATCAAAGGTGGGGTGCTTCCTAACTTAGCCCAAAAGCTATTGTTGCATTCTATCATATCGTATTTAAATTGTATCTTAAATATCAAAAAACATAATTATATAAAATATTAAATGAACAAAATAAATAAAAATGTGAACGTCTTATAACTAACGTTCAAGACCAGTGTTTTTCAAAAATCTATTAAAAAAAATTCAAGAAACGATTTGGACCATGTATGAGGACTAAGGAGCATATACTCTTTTTTGATTTATTGAGTCGAGAGATGATGAATGACCGTATCTCGATCATGATATAATGTTTAATAAGTTGTTTTTGATGACGGTAAAAATCGTTTTCGTAGTTCTAAAATTCTGTAAATGGGCTTGTGTGAAGGCCCATTTGATGTATCTAAGAAGCCCAGCCCAAAATTATAAAAATGGATTGGAATTGGACCACATGAAATTGTATGTTTCGTAGTCTTAATTAAAATGATTTTCAAGTTCTTTTTCTCAAATAAGTCAAAGAAGTACCCCTCCGACAGCCCAACAGTCATCCACTTAAAAGGACCCTCCTTGCGGTGCGCCCTCCTTATTGAAGACAAAGAACCAAATGTATTTCGACCCCGTCGTAGTTCTCAATCATTTCGTGGTACCGGGCATGGCTGAACCATCTACCATGGGGGGAGCTAACGCACAGGGAATAAGCTTAGATAAGAGAATACGTTTCGTTTTTTTTTGTCGAAAGCTCGACCAACGAGAAAAAGTTTTTGGCCGAAGAGAAGACAAAAAGTTGACCCATTTCATTCGTTGGTCGAATCATCCTCGCTTYGCGGGAACAACAAAAACCACCATCTTGCTCTTTCCTTTATTCCGTGCTACCTTTTTCTTTCCAAGTGACGGATGAATGTGATTAGTTTTCATGTTGTTTTTACATTTAAATCTAAAATATTTAATATACAATCAAAATTTCAATTAAATCAATTATACATTAAGAAAAAAGTATTTTTTTCACTTTGACACCTATCTTGTCCGTCTTATTTATTTATTCTTTTAAGCAGATTCTTTTTCATTCACATGTGAAGAACACATTTGTACCATCATCGGAGTATGTGTAGCTTTTCACATGTGAATCTTCATTGATAATGTGTCAACGTATTAGATTTGTAACATCAATCTTAATGGAAGGTTGGATAGCGGTGGTGGTTTTATGTCTTAACCGACTACAAAGAGAAGGGGGGAGGAGAGGATTTGCAGGGATGGGGTCATGTGGTTCGTTGATGATGGAGAAGGAGGAGATGTGGGTTCGCTGGTGAGAAAAAGGAGGTGCATGAAAATGGCGTCGGCCGGTTATATGTAGAGGTCGTCGATTTACACAGAAAGGTCGCCATAGATATATGCATCCTTTGAGTATATATTATTAACTAGAATACCATCTAATCGGACTTATTAACAACCATTAGAGTCGGGAATCAAATCAGCATGGACGAACTTAACCCAGCTGGGTGGTTTAGGTGGCACGTACGACCGTATTATTTCTTTGTGGAAGGGTAAAAAATTTAGGTTTGTTAACGGTGTAACCGTATCATTTTAGAATGTTTTTCTGAAATCCAAATCGTGCAACTGAAACCCAAATAAAACAAAGCCCAAATGGCCAAATCAAAAGTAATATGCAAAGCCCAGTTAAAACTTAGCAACAGACCAACGAGATTACAAGAACAAACAGGAACAGGAACAGGTCCAAGTCGGCAAGCAAGTCCAGACCAGACAGCAACGAGTGAGTGACGAAAATCGGAAATCGGCTCGAAAACTCGAACGATTCCCAACTCTCAAGTGGCGATTCTCGAACGATTCTCCGAAATCAGACGATTTTCGAACGATTCTCACTTTCTACATGGCTATTTGGTGACTTTGGTCTCTGTTTTCAAATTTAGTCATTTATGTAATCGAATTGGTGATAACTTTTTAAATTCTGCCTCATTTGTGCCATATAAAAAGAAGCACATAATAATGTTAAAAATGAAGGTGTCATCGATCGTTTCCAAAAGATGAAGACATGCAGAGGACAAACTTAGGAGTTGTTTCTCAATTCTATAAAAACCATACTTTTTTTAATTATTTTTGGGTGTATATTACCCGTTTTCAAAAGATAAAAATGCGTCGGATACAAGTTTAAGAATTATTTATCGTTCCAATAAAAACCATATTTTTTGTAATTATTTTTGGATCTATATTATATTATATTAATTATATGGTGTCACCATTTGAAAAAAAAATCTAGGTCTGTCCCTGCAAATCAAGTCATTTTTGTATATTACAATGGTCAATTTATAATTTCGAAACTGTAGTGACTAACCAAAGCATAGAGACCAAATTTGTAGTTTACTCTAATTATTGAGTTGTATTGGTTTATAAAATATGAGGTTTTTGAATTTGAATTCGTTAAAATGTTACTAATTTTTTTAATTAACCTGGATATCCAATCCGATATGCGAGTCAACTAATCCCAGGACGACCACTTGTTTTGCGGTTAGTCTGGAATCATCACATTTGAACCTCCGTGGCCATAAGAGGATTTTTATTTTTTCTTGGATTTGAACCTGAGATCTCCAGACACTTTGACCATTGGAGTCCAAGCTGAAACTAATAAGGCACCACCTTTATAGTTAAAAAAAAGGGCAATTGTAATCATGAAACGTTATACTTGTAAGAAAAATGCAACATTTTGTACTTCAATAAATAACTTTTATAAATGATAAAATATCTAGAATCCAACGTGTTTTTTCTTAATTAATGGATCAGCTCCCCAAACAAAATAATTACAGGAAGCGTCACCGTGGTCTCAGTTTTGTTGTGAATTGAGTTCATCGTTCTAACTCTGTTAATCAACCTCCGTTAAGTATCCCTCATAATGCCTCTCATATGAGGGCAATCTAGTCATTTTATCTTTTTTCTTAATTTTTTTTCTTTCTATGCAAATATAATTCTAAATTAATTTGGCCACCACTCTGGTAGCCTTCACGTGGGGGGTCCCCTTTTTTCTATCAACCTCATCAACCGTCACATCTCAATATCACAAATCACTTTGGCCGTAACTACCAAACATTCTCCGTTTTCTTCTCTCAACCCATCACCATCGCAGGAATCACTCCTAGATCGGTGCAGCAGCAAACACCATCAATTCTGACAACGCACCGTCGCCCCTGATTTCTCCATCGTCATCACATCCGAACCCTTTTCTCTTCCTTGTCGCAAAACAATCTCGTTTAGATCTGGATTTGCATCACATGAATCAATCTCATATGCTCCTGGATGTGCAATTGCAACTCTTGGTTCGTATTTGTTGTAATTCATCGATTATTTTAGATTGAATGAATGTGAATCGATTCCATTCAGATTTGCATGAATTTTGATCAGTTTGTTTTGCCATTTGCTATTTTTTTGGATTTGTACACATCTGATTATATATTGTTCATGAATCACAAAATACGCAACAAGTAGCTGTGGAGGTACTAACTTGGTTACGGGAGGGGACGAGTGGTTGCGGGAGATTAAGTTTTAGTTTCTGTTTTTTGTAAATACATAATCATACTTGTACATATAGTTTAAAAGATTGTACTTTAAAATAGTTGACATTAAATGACTAAATTGCCCCTCGCATGAGGGGCACGTACAACAATAGTAAACAGAGTTATGATAAGGGAACCAATTTGTAACAAAACAGAAACCACAGTGATGTTCTCTGTAATTATTTTGTTTAGGACGTGTCCGTAATTTTAATATAACCATAGGGACGAAATTTGTAATTTACTCTTAATGCAGAAATGCTCCAACTGTCATTTGGTATCAATTCAACTAATAATTAAGTAAAATCCATCGTGACATATTTTTTTTAATTAAAAATGTGCATCTAAGGGTGAAAATATATTCTTACTCTTCTCACATCAACTCTCTTTCTCACACGATCATTCATGTGTACATATATATATATATATGTGTGTGTGTGTGTGTGTGTGTGTATGTGTGTGTGTGTTCTCAAAAACTCTTCCCCATAAAGGACCGACTCCTCAACATATCTAAATAAGAATCATTTGGTCTTCTCCTTCTTCAAGATGAATATTTGTTGGGTTCTTGATTAAGATAACAACTAGTCATCGGAGACGGAGTCACAACCTAACCTGTAAGTTTTATAGTTCAAAGGAAAGAGTAATTGGTAAAGATGTGGGGTCGTAAAATGAGCAACGTGTGTTGTGGATTTTGTTGTTGCAAATTTTAATGGTTGTTATGACCACATTTACGGGATATTGGTAATCTAAGAGGGTGTTTGGGATTGCTTATTTAAAACAACTTATGTTTTTGTAAAAGTGTTTATCAATTTAAATTGTGTCAAACCGGAGTTTTATAAAATGTGTTTGGATTAGTTTATGGCGGTAACAAAACGTAGTAAGTTGGTAAGTTATTAGTGTTTGGTAATTTTGCTTATACATGTTAAATGACCAAAATGGATCTTGATCGCCCATGTGATTTTACTTATATATAGGGTCACTTAGGGTAAATTTTTGTTATACAGAGGGTCACTTAGGGGCCAAGTCCAAATCGATTGACCCTGTGATTCCAGATCTTGATCGTCCTAGTGATTCAAGAGCTTCAAGATCTTGATCGTCCCCGTGAATCAACTAGTGAAGAAGATGGACGGGTGTGTATTCTGATGAAACCATGGGGAAGTGATGAAGGTGAGAGGGACGTGGAGTAGGGAGGAGGGAGATAGTGGAGAGAGAGAGAGAGAGAGAGAGAGAGAGAATGAAAGGAGCTTTACCAGAGGATAGAATTTTCACCATGGATGGGGCGCTGATGTGGCCAGAGAATGGAATGGGGTGCCAACGTGGCCAGAGAATGGAATGGAGCTTTACCATATGATTATCATTGTAGGAGATAAGGTTTAGGGTTAAAAAGGTAATTTAGTTTTCAAATCTGATTAGTTAGAAGGGAGTAACTTATCAAAACTTCTTAGTACCAGTTTAACACCGGTACAAACATTCTATTTTTTTCATCCAAACACTAAAAAATGTTGATTATTAGTACCACACCGAAACAAGTCAATAAACACTTTAAACAAGCAATTCCAAATACCCTCTAAATGGCGATGGTGATTAGAATAACTGTAGTTGGCAATGCAAAGCGATAACCGTAAAAATAGCCAAAAAAATCAACATGTAATTGATAGATCATTTTGTTAATATATATAACTAAATTTTTCATAAAAGTTAAAGTGGTCATATTATTTATTTTGTGGAGAAATTGACTAAAATTGCTCATCCTCTTAACCAAATTCATTTATAGTCATTTTATTAATTGAATTTCCATTTATTTAAACTCGATTTTCATATTAACAAAAATTACGTAAATAATTTGTTTTTCTTTTTTTAATCTGAAAATAGGCTCTATATAAATAGGTAACTCTGATTAAAATGTGAATTCAATTAAAAAAACAAAAAAAAATTGATTTGAAAGATTAGGTCGGTCAATCTCCATGTTTTGTGGCATAAAATGCGTAAAGAACAAGGCATAAATTGAATAAATTAAATAAAAATTTGAGCAACCGTGTGAAGAGATGAATATCTAGTCAAGGTAATGATGGCTAAAATTCGGTCATGTCATGATGCTCATAACCGGTCTTGGTGTAAACGGTCTAGGTTTCGGTCTCGTCGAAAATATTAAAACACGGTTACGGTAACCGGTCCCGGTTACGGGTCGGGCCCAAACCGGTCCTATATTAAAAAAATATTTTCTTTTTATATTTTTTTAACTTTAATGTTATTCTAATACACTTTAAAATATCTAATTAGGTCAATCAAGTACACTTAAATTTTTTTAAGTTTTATTGTAGTATTATAGTTGGTTTTCAATCAAATACACTTAAAAAATATGTTTTATTATAGTTTTGTAATTTGGTTTTCAATCAAATACACTTAAAAAATATGTTTTATTGTATAAAAATACATTTTTTTGAAAAAAATCGGGCCGGGGACCGAGCCTTTGTTTTTGGATGAAAACCATAATTGTCGGTCCCAAACCTGACCTTGTTTTTGGATGAGAACCATAACAAATCCATAACTGGCGGTCCCAAACCGGTCCTAATCGGTCCAGAACCGGGCCAGCCCCATGAAAACAAATTAGTCTCACGCACACTCAACGCTTTATAAATAAAAATATAAATATCAAATAAATATATATTGAATTTAACATATTAATTATCTTTATTTATTATGATTTATGATTATCCAAAATCATGGATCAAATATTCCCTAAAAAGTTAGGAAAGTATTAAAGAAGGATACTTTTGTTGAGAAAGTGAATAGCGTGTTCCATTTTTCGTTGCTAGCATAAAAGGGATTTGGTCCCACGGCCAACCTTTAGTCCCGAAAGTCAGTGGTGGCCGTGGACCATGTGGCGGTGGGCAGTGGGCGGTGGTGGTGCTGTCAGCCAATGGTGGTTTCTTGGTCTCCCACCACAAAATCCCCCACACCTATAACTCCAATGAAAGATATGTAGTGAACCACATGTTATTATCGTTTAGAGTTTTATATCAGTTAAACTTAAATAAAATTTATTTTATGTGAGTTGGGAGCCGTTTACTAAACACTTACCCGGATAAGTGTTTACGAAGTTACATTACCTTACCGGATGAATATGGTAAGAACTAAAGAATCTTACCCGATAAGAGCGAGACAATGACCATGAGTTTTACCCGGTAAGTGAGGGCGACGACTCTTACCACGGTAAGCGCTTACCGGGTGAATTGTTGCATACAATGTCGTTTTGATAGACTAAATTCTTACCCGGTAAGTAAATAACAGTGTTAAATTTATCCGGTAAGCACTTACCAGGTAAGTGTTTGGTAAACGTCCCCTTAGAGTTTTCATTGTTTACTCAAACATTTTTTTATATATATCTCTATAGGCTCTGATCAAATAAGAACTCATAGTTTGGGGTAACTGTGAGCTCCAATATGAGTCAATCATTTTAAATAATTAATGTTATTTATTAAAATAAAACAAAGGATAATTAGTAAATTGTGTTGATTATTCAATTTACTTTAATTAGTTTAATATTCCAATTTATTTTAATTAGTTTAATATATGTATATATATATACCCCCACACGGATACACATGGACCAAATGCAGTGGCCTTCTCCGGCACCCACCACCAATCTGGTGACCTCCTCTGATCATCTTGTCTAACCAAGACCCCATCTTCGATTATCGACCACTAAACACTCATCTGTGAGCATTCCCGACAGCTAGCCCCATCTTTGTTCATTTGACCCTCTCACCACCTATCTCCCTTCTCCCATCACCGCCAGTGGTACCACAGTTGGTATCACCGTGTCTCAAAGTTTACTGGTATGTTTTGGGTATCACATTATGCATCTTGATGTATTTTAGGTATCACATGGTGTGCGTCATAAGCCGGAGGTAGGAGGGAGAGAGAGATGAGAGATAAAAAAATTTAAAATACCTAAAATATCATTTAATTATAATTTTAAGTCAAATTACAAAAAATATTAGTTTCATAATTTATCCATTGATTTGTGGTTAAAATTGAATCTCACAATTTTCACAAGCTAATCAGTTCTCCCTTTAATTAACATCTATCTTTGTATTATATCAAAACCAATCATTGTGGTACTACCATAAAGACTTAATACTTTGAAGTAATATGTGTCGGTCTAAATTTTATTGGAGAGAGAATATGTTAGAGTCCAACGTCGACTAAACTTTGACCATTTCCTTTATATATAGAGAGAGAGATTTCTTTAGCTTTCTCCGTGAATCCGTGATACAAAAAAGACAAAATACATTATCTTTTTAAAAAACATATTTAAATATTTATAATTTATAAAAAACCTTAGGTGGCGTTTGTTTTTTAAAAGGTGTTGAAGTTTGATTTCACTTCTGATTTATAAGAGATGAACCTAAAGTCTGAAATCTGAATCAATAAGATTGTTTGTTTTTATATCTGAAGTCTGATATATGAATTGGTCAAACTAGTGCAAAAATATAAAAGATAATAGTTTTTTTTACAAAAATATAAAAGATAAATATTTTTTACTAACAAATCTCTTCCAGCCCACAAAATATGAACCATTTGATAAAGGGCGGATTAGAATTAAGAGGTATTAAGAGATATGTTTACCACTAAAAATTTCGAAAGACATTTAGAGATTTTAAGCTCTTATTTTTTAAAATAAAATAAAGTATCTTAATACTCAAACGTCTGAACAGATCAGACTTCAAAGATATTAAGAAGCAAATTTAAAAAAACAAAACAGCCCTTTAATACGAAATTGGCATGCAAATATGAAGGTCTACCTACCACAGATGGTCATTTTTACAATGCCTAAATTCATCAACATTCCACTATTCCACATGAAATTTACACCCCACATATATATGTATATATGTATGTATATACATGTATATATGTATGTATATACATGTATATATGTATACATTGGAGTCTTTTTAATATACAAATAATTTTTAATTAAAAAAATTATCTGACATATAAATTATAGATCATTCGTTAGTTATTTTAATGTTAAACTGAAAGTCACATAATAAATTACATGTTTTATCTATAAATAGTAATCGAAATAGATGATTGTAATAATAATGACGTAGTCAATATAAGAATGTTTCTATTATTGGAATAGTTGGTTGTTGATCATATTTCATGATATAAAATTTAGTATCGTGAAACATTAATTTAAAATACATAACGTTAACAGGTTTAAGAAGCTGCCCGAGAATCTTGCTTGTATCTTGAGGATGCCAAGCCAACTTAAATAATCAGTAATTGCTAAAAAGTCAGTCATATATAAGATGAAAAAGAAAAGGTTTTAGATCGAAAAGATATACATGTTTTCAATTATTTATCTGACGATAAAAACACGTGTCAACTTGATCATGAAATATGTGATGTTATGAGTTAATTTGCTGATTGTCAAGTGTCAAATGCCGAAACTAATCAATATTCCATTATCTCTTAAAGAATTACGAAATGCGAATCTGACTCGGATGTAGATACCCGTCTTTTAGTTGCTTTTGTTATTTATATCCTCGGCTGCAATCTTTTAAATGCTAAGTTGAAAGTCGTGTTACGGAATCATGTCACGAACAGTATTCACCACATATTATACAAAAAATATATCTGTATTGATTGTATTCAAGATAAGGATGCATTTATTGTTGTAATTGGTTATTCGGCCACATCTTCAGGATATAACCTGTAGTCATATATAGAGTATTAGGTTGTAGCGCGTGACATGGTAGGGTTTGTATTCTTTTTCCTCAATCGTTCACATGAGCATAGCATGTTGCTTGCTTCTAGACGAGAAGAATTCTCCAAATGTTTATTGAATGATCGTTTTTTGTTTGCATACGAGTCCCAGTCGTTAATGAAATCTTCAGATTGCACGTATGAAAACAAATTTTAGAAGACGTCATGTGTTCAAATTTCATGGACATATCTGGTAAATTTACCAACAATGCATCAGTGGGTATTTTACCATTTCTAAAGTAATATCTCAGGTATTTTTAGAAACTGTATTAATTACACTGAACCTAAAAAAATTTATGTAGATATGAAACATTCTTCAATTGAGAACCACTTGTTATATGGTCCAATGAACGCTTAAATGTGCATTCATTGATACTTAACACGATACAAACTCAAGTCACAATCAGTAACAGAGTTAGGAAATTTACAAACAGAATTAACAAAATTTTAAATTTTATTCACCAAAACGCATCGTATGCAACAATTTATCCCGGTAAGCGCCAACCATGGTAAGAGTCGTCGCTCTCACTTACCGGGTAAGACTCTCGATTTTTGCCTTCGCTCTTACTAGATAAGATTCTTAGTCCTTACCATATTCATGGGGTAAAGTAAGGTGACTTGGCAAGCGCTTAACCAGATAAGCGTTTGGTAAACGGCACCTTAGAGTTGTTAATGTGATGGTAGCTTGGTGAGTGTGAAGCAGGCAACATCAAATTAAGGTGGGATGGAGTTGAGTAAGAAGTAGGCTCGTAGCCAACATCAAATTAAAGGGTGGTTGGTCGATGCCAAATTGAACAACCCACCACCCACCCCAATCAATTTTGCTATAAAGGTGCAACCACCATAAGATGATTCATAGCAATTTATATAAACTAAAGATGCTCGATGGGTCTCGTATCTTTTGAGATATAAAGTTAGAGTTTATGATATAGTTTGTTTTAAATACAATATATCGCATTTGTTCAACCAATGCAACCCAATAAATTGAAATATTTATGAAAATGATGATAGTTCATTTATTATGATTTAAATATTTATGGAATATAAATACGATTCATTAATTATGATTAATATTTTATATTAGGAAATAATCAAAACTTCTACAAGTTACATATTCATCAAATTAAATGGACGGTTGAAATTGAGTTGTATTGGTTGTACAAATGTAAGAGGTTGTATAATAACTCACATCTCTCTCTCTCTCTCTCTCTCTCTATATATATATATATATATATATATATATATAT
>NC_037538.1:2925999-2936928 GCF_001531365.2 Cynara cardunculus var. scolymus
AAATATTAAAAACACGATGTATCTCGCTGCATTGCGCGAGTACGCTTCTAGTTATAATATAAATATCATAATTTTATGATTCTAATAACTTAATTATTATGTTTACAATTTAATACCAAATTATTGTGTAATAAATTATTAAAATGTTTATCTTTAAAGCAATAAATTTATACAACAACACGAAGTTTTTCTGTTTTAAAAGTTTATTCTAACCCTACTTATTTGTTTTTCAGAAAATATAATATATAAAAAATTAAATAAATAATTAAACTAATTTAATTGGTAATTAGTTCATAGAAAATTTGTATTGGGGTGTGTGTGGAGGGTTGTATATTTGTCGTCTTAGTTGATGCCTATCCCTCAGCTTTTGGGGTTTCTCATAAGCATTTTTAATTAAAGGAATAAATGTCTATCTATATAGATCTAAGAAACATGTTTAAAAAATAACGTTAATTATTTAAAAATAATCGTTAATATATAAAATGATATATGATTTACGTATAAAATCATACATGAGATTTGGATCATGCGAGACGAGTCTGTTTTTATGAGACTACTTTTTACACTTGAAATTTCACAGCAAAATGTTATGAAGATAACCTTCATAGTGTTTTTGTTGTAAAGGTTCCACTTTTTTTTACCTTCACAACATTTTGTTATGAAGTTTCAAGTATAAAAAAATAGTGTTATAGGTCTCACGAAAACAAACTGGTCTCACATAAACTCAACCCTCATACATGATTCACATATATATATTCACTTACAAAATTATACATGAGTCAGATATATATGTTCATACATGGTTCACATACAAAATTATATATACACACACAAAATTATACATGGTTCACGTGTATATATGTTCACACACACATACATATATATATAAGTAAATATAATAATTATTTAATTATAATTTAAAAAATAAGTTTTACTGATAATCATACATATTAAATTAGATTTTTTAAGAACTTATAAAATATAAGTAATTGTTAAAATAATCTTGTTTTCATTAATACCTAAAAAGGACACATACGACAAGATTCCAAATAAAATTTTCGGTTGAACCGTACCCGCCACGACCATGGTCGGTCCCGCCAGTGTAAAGCCTAAAATTCACATTTCTACAAAGTCTAGGGGGTTCAAAGTCATTTTGAGAAACTATAGTGGTGCCTTTGTAAATATATACAACCTCTGTAGTCTGTAGCCCTCCCTGTTTAGCATTTCCGTGATTGCCACAGCTTGTCCTTGTGCTCCGATCTTTATCATTCCCAAAACAATATCATTTCTATCCTTCAAATGCGACGAATTTGCAGACCCATTATTTAATTTAAATATATATATTTTTTAAATAATTCAATTATATATATATATATATATATATATATAATGTGTGTCTCTCTTGCTTAATGGGCAACCAATTGAGTTAAGCTTTCATTGAAGAAGATAAAGATGACACGTGACTAATAGGTTAACCGGTGGCGTGTCGTCTCCGGCCATACCTCAGATAGATAGATAGATAGATACATAATATATATATATATATATTCTTGATTCAGTCTCTATCATTCTTGAATTTCATCTTTTACTTCACATTTTACTTTGATTCTTTTCTTAATACTGTTTTTTCCGGCAAAAGTAAACCAAATGCTTTAAGAAACAGAGCTTTTTGAAGACGATT
The DNA here is from genome assembly GCF_001531365.2 of Cynara cardunculus var. scolymus. Taxonomy (NCBI): domain Eukaryota; kingdom Viridiplantae; phylum Streptophyta; class Magnoliopsida; order Asterales; family Asteraceae; genus Cynara; species Cynara cardunculus. The sequence goes on from NC_037538.1 coordinate 2,927,681, forward strand.
TAAGCTGGAAAAAATACACAGATATTTGATTAAACTGGGTTAGGCAAAGGATATTTGTGGTAAAGGAATGATGAGGAGAGTTATGATGGAGTTCTTGACTGTTTCGATTCTGGTGGCGGCGACGGCGACGGCGACGGCGGTGTTTGGTGGCAATGTGACGTATGATCACCGGGCATTGGTGATCGACGGCAAGCGCCGGGTGCTAGTTTCCGGTTCTATTCACTACCCTCGAAGTACTCCTGACGTATGAGTCACTACAACCCACCGACACATATACATTCTCTCTCTCTCTCTAGCTTTCTCCCACTATAACTTATCCTAACTTTATTTAAATGAATTGAATTGCAGATGTGGCCAGGCCTAATTCAGAAGTCGAAGGAAGGAGGATTGGATGTAATTGAAACCTATGTTTTCTGGAATTTGCATGAACCTACTAAAAACCAGGTTCTTTTTTAATCTTCAAGAAATCTTGAAACCTAGTCTTAATCATTAATCCTAGTTCTTCAGCTTTTTTAAATGGGTATTTTTGAATCAATACTGGGAAATTCTAATAAACTGAGATCAACTGTTTGAGTCATCGGAACCCAACCCTGTATATTAGACCCATTTTCATTTGACATGCTGACACAATCTTGGACTTCAACAGTATGACTTCGAAGGAAGAAAAGATTTGGTTAAATTTGTGAAAACGGTGGCTGATGCTGGTCTTTATGTTCATCTTCGAATTGGGCCTTATGTTTGTGCTGAATGGAATTATGGGTTAGTGTTGATTTGTGTTCTTTTAATCTTTTTATGTTGACAATGATCCAAGTGCTGGTTGTTTATGTTGTTCCTTGGTTTCTTTTTGTGAACAGTGGGTTTCCGGTTTGGTTACATTTCGTACCTGGAATCGAGCTTCGAACCGATAACGAGCCTTTTAAGGTTTAATTATTCTCTTTTCGTTAGAAAGCTTTCTTAGGATTAAGTCATTTATGGATAAAGCTGTCAGTGTGGATTTGTCTGTATATATTGAGAAGGTTTTTGTTTTAAAACGGTTTTTTCATAGATGTAAAAAGTGTGGACTTTTTACATAAAGATCTCCTTTAGAAGCTTACTAAACAAGTGACTTTCTATATCATTAATCTACTATCAAACAGTCATGTATAGTTGACCGAATAAATTGCGAGGCCTATTAAGCTGCTAACAAACATGTCCTTAATCTACTGGTTCTTGACGAAATGGGCATATGTTTTAGGCCGAAATGAAGCGATTTACAGCCAAGATAGTTGACATGATGAAGGAGGAGAATCTGTATGCATCTCAAGGTGGACCGATAATCTTATCTCAGGTTCGTTTTTTGCTGTTTTAAGTGCTGCAGAATCAGAATGAGGTTTATATGAATATGGAACCTTATTTGTGCATATTTGATGACAGATTGAGAATGAATATGGTAATATTGATTCGGCTTATGGTCCCGCTGCGAAAACTTATATCAAATGGGCAGCGAGTATGGCTACATCTTTAGATACGGGCGTGCCATGGGTGATGTGCCAGCAAAGGGATGCTCCTGATCCAATTGTAATACGAAACAAAGAACCGAATGAACTTTAGTTAAATTCTTGAGGTTGATTAATGCGGATTAATGTGTGATTTTTTTTTTAATGTTGAATGTAGATAGATACTTGCAACGGGTTCTACTGTGATGGGTACACTCCAAATGCTAAAAACAAGCCTACAATGTGGACTGAGAATTGGACTGGATGGTTTCTCTCGTTTGGTGGTGCAGTGCCTTATAGACCAGCGGAAGACATTGCTTTCGCGGTTGCACGGTTCTACCAAAGAGGTGGAACCTTCCAGAACTATTATATGGTTAGTTTCTAGGTTCCGGGTGTGTTTAAGTTTTCAACTTGAGTGTGTTGAGGATGTTAAATATTTGTGGATATTGTGTGTGCCTCCTTGCAGTACCATGGTGGGACTAATTTCGGCCACTCTACTGGAGGACCCTTTATTGCGACAAGTTATGATTACGATGCTCCACTTGATGAGTACGGTATGATTTCTTCTTAAACACCAGCAGTCTTGTTTCGTGGCTTGTTGTGTGTGCAATAGTTTTAGTTTCGTATCGGATCCCTTTTAGAGGTAGATCATGGCTTTGCTACCATGTGAGGTATCGAATATAAATGGTCCAATTCTAGCCGATGTGGGACTCTACATTTAGCATAATTGATTAGTCAACAGGTTAACAATTTTTAAAGATGTTATTAACCAGAATATCTTGTTCGATATATATGATGTAGGAGCGCCTCGACAACCTAAGTGGGGTCATTTGAAAGATTTACATGAGGCCATAAAGCTTTGTGAAGAGGCGCTGCTGGCAACGGATCCAACGACTACTTCTCTTGGTAACAATCTAGAGGTGAGGATATATGGAACCCCTTTAAATCTCTTTCTAAAAGAGCCCTTGAAAAAAGAAGAGATGTTCCTATACGTAGAGTCAGGTTCATGGGAAAACCGTAAAAAAATAAAAAATTGAGGAACACCCTGCTAACCGTCCATCTGGCTGGTATGTACATGTGCATATAAGTAATTTGTAAGCAATTTGTCCATCATGCACATGCATAAAAACCAAGAAACAACTGCAAATACTTGTATGCACATGTGCATACCGTCCAGTACTAGAGTCTTCCTCAGTTTTTTATTTTTTTGAGTTTCCCCTCAACATCTCTCTCTCTCTCTCTCTCTCTCTCTCTATATATATATATATATATATATGTATATATAGGTTTGATGGGCTGTGTCTAACCGATGATGGACTCCAAACAACTCACAACTTTTTTGTGTTTTAGGCCAGTGTCTATAAAACATCATCAGGATGTGCTGCTTTTTTGGCAAATGTGGATACCAAATCTGATGCAACTGTGAACTTCAAAGGCAATTCTTATCACTTACCTGCTTGGTCTGTCAGCATCTTGCCTGACTGCAAGAATGTGGTGTTCAACACTGCAAAGGTTTGTTTGACTTTTATGGTCAATCCTAGCATCTATCAAATTCATTGGTCATTTGGTTTCTTTACCAATTAAGCCCCAACAAGATACTTATGTGTGGCATCAGTTATAAGCTTTGATGTAGTTATCAAAGTTCCCTAAAAATCCCAAGCATCCATGGCAATTTGAGGTTTAAGTTGGTCCATTTTTGTCTTAAAAGTCTTGACACTGTTGCTAACTTGACCTTCAACAGATAAACTCTGTCTCTACCATCCGAAGATTTGTAGCTACAAGTGTTAGAAATGACCTAAGTGCTTCAGAGGCACTTTCATCGGATTGGAGTTATGTTAGTGAACCCGTGGGGATCTCGAGTGATAACGCCTTCAATAAACAGGGATTAGTGGAACAAATCAACACCACAGCTGATCAAAGTGATTATTTGTGGTATTCATTAAGGTATAAAACAAACTTTCTGGTTTGCAAATGAGTCAATCATGGCTTCTTATTCGATTCTAGAGCTTTTCCTATGGTTATCTTGCAGCACCGACATTAAAGGTGATGAGCCCTTCCTTCAAGATGGGTCTCAAACAGTTCTTCATGTGGAATCACTAGGCCATGTTCTTCATTTGTTCGTTAATGGTCAAATTCAAGGTACGAAAAGCAACAAAGAAGTCAAAAGGGACCCTTCTGTTATCTTTCCTGATGAGTCTTTGAAATTGTAACTTGTAGGTAGTGCAATTGGCAATGGGATTTCCAAGGATATCCCCATCACCCTCAAGACTGGAAAGAACAAACTCGATCTCTTGAGTGTGACTGTTGGACTTAAGGTTTGACCTCCTCCTTAAATTTCTACGATGTTGATATGGGTAACAAGTGAATACATAACGGTACTCAGCTGATCTTCGTGTACAGAACTATGGTGCGTTTTTTGATAAAGCAGGCGCTGGTATTACTGGTCCAGTGCAGCTTAAGGGCTTAAAGAACGGGTCAACTGTTGATCTTTCATCTCAGCGGTGGACATACCAGGTGGGGATACACACACACACCCCGAAAGGGCGCTGTATATACGACTCTTTTGGACTTTTGACCATATCTTGTAATTTATTGACATCTATGGGTACATCGCAGGTTGGACTAAAAGGCGAAGCACTAGGCCTGCACACAGGAGATTCTTCACTTTGGGTGTCGGGGTCTTCCGTTCCCAAAAGTCAACCTTTGATATGGTACAAGGTAATATCAAAGTTCTTGTAGAACCAGAAAGTACGATAAAACAGACCAATTTCGACATGCTAAACCAGAACTTGTGTTAAAACAGACGAGTTTTGATTCCCCTGCGGGTGATAATCCAATCACGATTGACTTCACTGGGATGGGGAAAGGCGAGGCGTGGGTAAATGGAGAAAGCATTGGGCGTTATTGGCCGTCTTATAGCGCCCCAAATGGCGGTTGTGCAGGCTCTTGTAGTTACAAAGGGCCATATGGTTCAACAAAATGCCTCAAGAATTGTGGGAAACCGTCACAAACTCTGTTAAGTGAAGTCTTTCTTGAATATATTTGTCGAAAGTATGATTCTTTTTGCTAATCAAATTGATCTTGCAGGTACCACGTACCCCGATCATGGCTGAAACCAAGTGGGAACGTACTGGTGTTGTTTGAGGAAATGGGTGGGAACCCTACACAAATCTCTTTTGCAACACAAGAGTTGGAAAGTTTGTGTTCTCGAGTCTCTGAATCTCACCCGCTCCCCCTGGAAGCGTGGACTCAGGATAAAAAGTCAGGAAGAAAGTCAAAGTCAAAGTCAAAGCCAAGAGTCTCATTCGAATGCCCTCATCCTAATCAAGTCATTGATTCAATCAAGTTTGCTAGCTTTGGAACACCTCAAGGGAAATGCGGAAGTTTCAGTCATGGTGAATGCCGGAGTACTGATGCCCTTTCGATCCTACAAAAGGTCAACTCTTTTGATATTGACTATGTTCGTGTTCGTGTGTGTGTATATATATGTTTAAATAAACTGTTTCATCTTACGATTGCTAAACATTACAGGCGTGCATTGGGTCAAGAACTTGCAACATTGAAGTCTCGACAGGCATGTTTGGTGATCCTTGTACAGGTGTAGTTAAAAGTTTAGCAGTAGAAGCTTCGTGTGCATAAAAAACACGAAAGCATGGCTTTTAAGGTTATCGATGTCTCCGGGCAACCATATAATCATAGAATAAAATCATTTTAATTGCATAATAATGAATTTCATGAGGCTTTATTCCCCTTATTAACACATTTCAATAGAGATCATCAAAACATGAGATTACGAAACTAGAATAATTGGTCAGTATTGAGATATACCAATAGCGATAGCAGCAGCAGCAGCAGTCTCAGATTGTCGTTGAAACCTGCAAACTTTGCAAAGTGGGGAGGTTAGAGATGGAGTTTCATACTTGTCCTCCCCACCCATCATTGGCATGGCGATTCCTCTCTTCACCGGACTCACATACTCCGGCCGGTAAGTTTTCCCCAGAATGCCCTCCACATCGTCGGAAAGATTTGAGAACCTGAACTGTGTCTCGAAGTGGGCAAATGCGTCGTTTAATGGTAACTGGTAGTTGTGGGCTTTGTCATCTTCCTTAGTTATAGGGACAGCCTTCATGTCGATCTCTACCAACCCACCGACAGTAACTCTCACGGTGTTAGTGTCGTCAGTCCTCTCAACCACCACTTCTCTTACTCCGGTGGTAGTTTTCCATTCGGCATTTCCTTGAAATGGGATGGTGACTTCTTGGCCGTCCCATTTCATGAGAAGTACGTCAACGGAGTCGTCCCATTTTGGGACCTTCTTGGCTGCAAGGACTAGGGTGTGGGTGTCAAACATGACTGACACGGATTGAACCCATGTGTAGTCACGCTTCCTACCGATGGGTCGGTTTCCGATGAAGTGGGCGTTGATTTGGAGGTTGGTGTCCGAGACGAGGGCGAAATCACGTCCTTTACTGCCATGGAAGTAGAACATCACTCCATCACCACCAACGAACCTTGGATCATAACATAAAGAACCATACCCATTACATTTCGGCCTTCTCCCTGCGAAAATTAGAACTCAAGTTTGTTAGACAACAATATATAAGATTAGGTATTCAAAGAAACATTTGGTCGAAGAGGTTGTATGCTTACATTTGCAAGTAGCTTCACACTTGCTACCACAATTGATATGGCACCCTTTGTTCTTCTTGTTCTTCTTGGGCTTCCTCTGGGGGCACTCCGCTGGACAAGTTAGTGTCTTGTAGTGACACTCCCCTTTCGATTTACAAAAAGCCCGTTCGCATCCTGATTTTGGGTCTGGTGTCAAATCGTCGTAGTTAGTGGCATCGTCTTCAACGGGAGAAGGCTTCGGCTTCACCTCTTTAGGCGCCGGCGCTGGTTTCTCCTTAGGGGCCGGTGGTTTCTGCTCCTTAGGTACTGGTGCCGGAGTCTTCTTACTGTCGTCATCCTTTTTTGCTGGTGGTTTCTGCTCCTTAGGTGCTGCTACTGGTGCCGGAGACTTCTTACTGTYGTCATCCKTTTTTGCTGGTGGKGTCTGTTCCTTAGGTGCTGCTACTGGTGCYGGAGACTTCTTACTGTYGTCATCCTTTTTTGCTGGTGGTGTCTGTTCCTTAGGTGCTGCTACTGGTGCYGGAGACTTCTTACTGTTGTCGTCGCCATGATCTTTATCGTCTTCAGCTCGAACAACGGTAGCCCCAATGGTGATTAATATGAGTAGGAAAGCCACCAAAATGAATGACTTCCCCATATTCAAAATCTTGGTAGCTTAATTACTTGCTGTTGGTATAAAGAAGGATGAATGGGATGGTTTGGTTGAAAAGACAGGGAGAAGCCATTTATAGGGGAATAAAGGAGGTGATGATAGCATGCATGGAGTTCGCAGTAATCCATGTTTACCTGGTTTGCCTTCTATTCTAAAAAGAAACTTGCAAACCATGACGACCAGACGTTTCCTTCCTCCAAGAAATATACCTGCTTTTTTAAATATAAATTCTCCCCTCTTAAATTATATTCATTTAGTATAAAATATTGTTTTCTTTTTTTATATCATTACAGATTGTTTATCAAATACTTATCCGGATAATTGTTACCGATAAAATTCAACAATATCATAACTTTTTTACCGGATAAGATTTTTAGTCTAGCAAAACGGTTTCGATACAACAATTTACCTGGTAGGCGTTAACTATTGTAAGTCATCGCTTTCACTTAGTAAGACTCGATTATTGTCTTTGCTTTTTCGGGATAAAATTCTTGGTTCTTACTATATTCATCCGGTGAGGTAATGTGACTTGGTAAGGGTAAGCGTTTGGTAAATGGCCTTTAATTTTAAGGTTCTTATTAGTCGAAAAAAATAAAAAAATATTTTCCTTGCATAGATAATCATATTTTGAGAGTTCTAAATTTGAAAATTTTCATATGTTAAGTACTTTTTCTATTTTGAAGAAGGTTTTGAGAAATTTATTAGAGAATCTGTTGGAGATGCTCTGACAAAAATTATACAAAATCCACATTTTTTTTCCTCATGTAATATTATTATTTTTCACAAACAAGAGTAGAAAGTGTAAGAAAATTGTCTTTTAGATGTATCCGCAATTGTGAACATTGGTTTTACGGACCTATGACTATTTTGGTAATCTAGAGAAAAATGACTAAAAAGTGAAACCAACCCTGAAAAATGGCTATGTTAACAAAACGTATATATTCAAAATAAATTTGATTAATTTACATAATTAAAATAAAAAAAATAGAAGGTTCACATGGGACAGACAGCATCTAAGAGCTTTGCTTAACCATGTATTCATGCACTTCTTTTGGGGGCCAACAAAAAGTTGGATCTTTTTACAAGATTGTTGTTTTTTTTATTATATTTTCAATTAAAATAAATATATTTAATTCATCATTTTTACATCAAATCAACCAAATACGATGACACAATTAAAAGTCATTTTTAATTACGTTTAATGCAAGAAACACCGCTTGGTTACAATAGGATAATACAAAAGTTTCATTTGATCGCCAACACTGATTCATTTCTAAATATTCTTTAGTGTTCGTTAAGTCTTGATCAGATTTTACATTTTGATTTGGACACTCTAGTTATCATTGAATCAACTTCAGATCACGAACTGTTTTCTCTGTCTACAGCTACTTCTTCGACATCGCTAAAGGTTCATTTGATGTGAGTTTTGTTTTTGAGAAATACTTGTTTTGAAATTTAATATACATGTGAGGATAGATATTGGAACTAGATTATGGACACGAAGCTTAACTCAAGGGGGTACCTTCCATTTTCCCTCTTTTTAATGTATAGATATGCCACCAAGCCTTCAATTAAATCAAACTAAGGTGTCGTTTACCAAATGCTTATATGGGTAAACGCTTACCAAATCACTTTACTTTACCAGATAAATATGACAATGACTAAAAATCTTATTCGGTAAGAGCGAAGGCAAGAATCGAGAGTCTTACCCGGTAATGAAGACGATGACTCTTACCATGGTTAGCGCTTACCGGGATAAATTGTTGCATATGATGTTTTTTAGTGAATAAAATATTACTCGGCAAGTAAACGATAATGTTGAATTTTACCGATAAGTGCTTACCGGGTAAGTGTTTAGGTAAACGGCCCTTAAGTTGAGTTTGAATTTAACTTGATGGTGTTAAACTAAACTCGAGTTTGATTTGATATATAGTTGGACGAGATTTCTTGAAGCAAACTTAGGGAATTCGAGTTAATTCAGAATCTAGGAAACGTCCACCAGAATTACATAAGATAAAACAAGCTTAATGTAGAAACTCAAAATTAGTTATCAAAATTATATTCGACAAAAATAAAACAATTTGAACTTTACCGCAAAACAAATACCATATTTTGATTATATCAAAGGGTAGATTAGTAATTTTTTAAGTTTCAGTCATATTAACGTCCCATCTTGTTCTAACTATTTGGGTTCAACAAAAAAATTCCAATTTATCCCACCAAGGCCTAGTCCTTGTCTCTGACTTATGTCGTCATTGCACTACTAGAAAACTGGGCATTTCCGGCGGATTTTCCGGCGGACAAATTCCGTCGGAATTTTTCCGGCGGATTACCGGCGGATTTCCGGCGGTATTTTAAAAAGTCAACTTTTGTTGACTTCCGCCGGAATTCCACCGGAAAAGTTAAACCGGTTATATTTCCGGCGGATTTCCGGCGGATTTATTAATTTTGGGTTAATTAATCTTTAAAAAGTAATTAATGTTTGGAAAAAA
>NC_037538.1:2938823-2939066 GCF_001531365.2 Cynara cardunculus var. scolymus
GGATTTTCCGCCGGAAAACGAAAATTTCAAAAGATTTGGCGCAACCCGTCGGTTTTTAAAATTTTTTGAAAAATTTACGGCGGCAGATCCGCCGGTAATCCGCCGGAGTTTTTATTTTCGGACTTTTTTTGTTTTTCTAGAAAAAATAAAATATTTAAAAAAATTAAAAAAAATTCCGGCGGAAATGGCCGCCGGTAATCCGCCGGAAATCCGCATATATAAAAAACCCACCTTTCTCTTTTC
>NC_037538.1:2939166-2999800 GCF_001531365.2 Cynara cardunculus var. scolymus
TGTACGTTAACGGTTTTCTTCTTCTTAAAATATTAAAATAATAATTTCTCTATCAATTTAAATTTTTCTCTAAAATTAGAGATTTTTATAACATGTATTCTCTTTTCTCTACTTTAACGTAGAATACATCAATTTCCAGAATTAAAATATTAAAAATGCTCTAATTCTCGTTTCTCTCGTTCAACTTTCCAATTTCCAGAATGAATCCCAATTTCTTCACAGCTAACCATTCCCTCAGATATTTCGGTTGTCCATATTCAGTATTTTGCTAACTTTGGAACACCTCAAGGGAAATGTGGAAGTTTCAGTGATGGTGAATGCCGGAGTACTTACGCCCTTTCGATCCTACAAAAAGTCAACTCTTTTGATGTTCACTGCATTCGTGTGCATGTGCGTGTGTTTAAATGAACCATTTCATCATACGATTGCTAAACATTACAGGCGTGCATTGGGTCAAGAACTTGCAACATTGAAGTCTCGACAGCCACGTTTGGTGATCCTTGTATAGGTGTAGTTAAAAGTTTAGCAGTAGAAGCTTCGTGTGCATAAAAAGCACGAAAACATGGCTCTTAAGGTTATCGATGTCTCCGGTGTTAGAAATTTCTGGTTTTTCAATTGCTTGTAATTCACTGAAAGTCGTAAATCACTTTCAGAATGAAGTATTTTGACGGTACAATCGATATCTCAATCGGATAAAATTCAGTGGTTAACAGAACTGAGAATCCAAAACGCTATGAATCTGTGTACCTCCCATGACGAAAAAATGACCAACGCAAAAATTGAATACGGAAACTGTCAAAAACGACACTTTTTTTAACCCTAAACCAGGTTTAAAAAACCGGGTTTAAAATTTAAAATTCGGATTTCTAATGCATTTTTCGACCTCAGCCAGAGGCTGCCGCCCCTTGGACCCCGCCACCGGGGCGCTGCCCCCGAACCCCCGTCGTTTAGGGGCTTCGCCCATAAATCAAAATAAACTCAAACAAGCATGCACTCCGCACCTTCCTTACTTGTTCGATATTTATCATGATTACATGGGTCAACAAATTAATCATATTACACTTAAATGATATTAGTGATACAAATCATCAACTTCCGGGCAACCATATAATCCTTAGAATAAAACCATTTTAATTGCATAATAATCAATTTCATGAGGCTTTATTCCCCTTATTAACACATTCCAATAGAGATCATCAAAACATGAGATTACGAAACTAGAATAATTGGTCAGTATTGAGATATACCAACAGCGATAGCAGCAGCAGCAACAGTCTCAGATTGTCTTTGAAACCTGCAAACTTTGCAAAGTGGGGAGGTTAGAGATGGAGTTTCATACTTGTCCTCCCCACCCATCATTGGCATGGCGATTCCTCTCTTCACCGGACTCACATACCCCGGCCGGTAAGTTTTCCCCAGAATGCCCTCCACATCGTCGGAAAGATTTGAGAACCTGAACTGTGTCTCGAAGTGGGCAAATGCGTCGTTAAATGGTAACTGGTAGTTGTGGGCTTTGTCATCTTCTTTAGTTATAGGGACAGCCTTCATGTCGATCTCTACAAACCCACCGACAGTAACTCTCACGGTGTTAGTGTCGTCGGTCCTCTCAACCACCACTTCTCTTACTCCGGTGGTAGTTTTCCATTCGGCATTTCCTTCAGATGGTATGGTGACTTCTTGGCCGTCCCATTTCATGAGAAGTACGTCAACGGAGTCGTCCCATTTTGGGACCTTCTTGGCTGCAAGGACGAGGGTGTGGGTGTCAAACATGACTGACACGGATTGAACCCATGTGTAGTCACGCTTCCTACCGATGGGTCGGTTTCCGATGAAGTGGGCGTTGATTTGGAGGTTGGTATCTGAGACGAGGGCGAAATCACGTCCTTTACTGCCATGGAAGTAGAACATCACTCCATCACCACCTACGAACCTTGGATCATAACATAAAGAACCATACCCATTACATTTCGGCCTTCTCCCTGCGAAAATTAGAACTCGAGTTTGTTAAACAACAATATATAAGATTAGGTATTCAAAGAAACATTTGGTCGAAGAGGTTGTATGCTTACATTTGCAAGTAGCTTCACACTTGCTACCACAATTGATATGGCACCCTTTGTTCTTCTTGTTCTTCTTGGGCTTCCTTTGGGGGCACTCCGCTGGACAAGTTAGTGTCTTGTAGTGACACTCCCCTTTCGATTTACAAAAAGCCCGTTCGCATCCTGATTTTGGGTCTGGTGTCAAATCGTCGTAGTTAGTGGCATCGTCTTCAACGGGAGAAGGCTTCGGCTTCACCTCTTTAGGCGCCGGCGCTGGTTTCTCCTTAGGGGCCGGTGGTTTCTGCTCCTTAGGTGCTGGTGCCGGAGTCTTCTTACTGTCGTCATCCTTTTTTGCTGGTGGTTTCTGCTCCTTAGGTGCTGCTACTGGTGCCGGAGACTTCTTACTGTCGTCATCCGTTTTTGCTGGTGGGGTCTGTTCCTTAGGTGCTGCTACTGGTGCCGGAGACTTCTTACTGTTGTCGTCGCCATGATCTTTATCGTCTTCAGCTCGAACAACGGTAGCCCCAATGGTGATTAATAGGAGTAGGAAAGCCACCAAAATGAATGACTTCCCCATATTCAAAATCTTGGTAGCTTAATTACTTGTTGTTGGTATGAAGAAGGATGAATGGGATGGTTTGGTTGAAAAGACAGGGAGAAGCCATTTATAGGGGAATAAAGGAGGTGATGATAGCATGCATGGAGTTCGCAGTAATCCATGTTTACCTGGTTTGCCTTCTATTCTAAAAAGAAACTTGCAACCATGATGACCATACGTTTCCCTGTACCCGCTTTTTTAAATATAAATTCTCCCCTCTTAATTTATATTCATCTATACTATATTATAAAGCATTTCAAAAAAAAAATTAAAATCCAATTTTCATACATAAAATATTGTTTATTAACGTCAATTTCTTTCACCGCTCACGATTCCCTCAGATATTTCAATCGTCCATATTCAGTATTTTGTGAAAACTATATGTATAATGTTATATTCTTGTATTTTATTTTAAGTTAGAAATGATAGTATATATTTGTATAAGCAGCATAACTTCTGATTTTATCTACAATTTTATTTTCTTAACAATTTTTTAGACTCGTGAAGTTATATGTAAGCCCAAGCCTTTTATATAACAAATTAGGGTTCTTGATCTTGATCGTGGATGATGAAGTTAAAATCGGGGAGGCCAAGGTGGGGATGAAAATAATGGGTAAATTGACTAAGGTGCCCTCACGTGAGGGACATATGAAGAGACCTAACGGTATTAAGTTGAGGGACCATAGCTGTCAATATTAAATAACAAATAATTAACCATAATGGTGGTGTCTGATTGGTTGAGCTTGACTCCGAAGGTCAAAAGTACCAGGAGATCCCAAGTTCAAATCCAAAGAGAAATAAAAATCTTCTTATGGCCACGGAGGGTCAAATGCGATGATTTCGGGTTATCTGCAAAGCAGATGGTCGCCTTGGAATTAGTCAGCCCGCATAACGGGTTGAATATCTAGGTTAATAAAAAAAATAACAAATAATTTAAAAACCAAAAGATAGTTATAAAACAGAAATAAATTTATATTTTATTAATAAATTAACAATTCCACAATTATTAGTCGTGACATTTTAATCAAGAACAGGTGCATGAAATTATCACTCTATTTGGTACGTACGATGGAACCTTCTAAATTAGAAGTCGGCGGCCAAACCAGTTGCAGGTTGTTTCTGGAAGATGCAGGTTTTGCAAAGAGTTGAAGTTAAGGATTTAGTTTCGTACTTATCTTCTCCACCCATCATCGGCATCGCCACCCCTCTCTTCACCGGACTCACATACCCCGGCCGGTAAGTTTTCCCCAAAATACCCTCCACTTCCTCCGAAAGATTCGAGAACCTGAACTGTGTCTCGAAGTGGGCAAATGCGTCATTTGATGGTATCTGGTAATTATGAGCTTTATCATCTTCTTTAGTTATAGGAACAGCCTTCATGTCGATCTCCACCAACCCACCAATGGTAACTCTCACGGTGTTGGTGTCGTCGGTTCTTTCAACCACCACTTCTCTTTCTTCGGTGATCGTTTTCCATTCCGCTTCTCCGTCGAATGGGACGGTGACTTCTTGGCCGTCGTATTTCACGAGAAGTACGTCAACGGAGTCGTCCCATTTTTGTACCTTCTTGGCTGCAATGATTAGGGTGTGGGTGTCGAACATGACTGCTAAAGATTGGACCCATGTATAGTCACGTGTTCTTCCGGTGGGGCGGTTTCCGATGAAGTGGGCGTTGATTTGGAGGTTGGTGTCGGAGACGAGAGCGAAGTCACGGCCTTTACCGCCATGGAAGTAGAACATAACTCCATCACCACCAACAAACCTTGGATCATAACATAAAGAGCCATACCCATTACATTTTCCTCTTCTCCCTGGCGAAATCATAAAAAGAAACGTTAAATTAGGTTAATTCGTTGAACTGCAATTCGAAGAGACATTTGGTCGAACAGGTTGTGTGAATGCTTACATTTGCAAGTAGCTTCACATTTGCTACCACAATGGATGAAGCACCCTTTTTGCTTCTTGTTCTTCTTGGGCTTTCTCTCTGGACATTCAGCTGGACAAGTGAGTGTTTTGTAGTAACAATCTCCTTGCGATTTACAAAAAGCTCGTTGTCTTCCTGTTTCAGGTTCCGGTGACAAAACATCGTAGTTAGTGGCATCGGCTTCGGTGGGTTTAGGCTTTGGTTTCTCCTCCTTATCGTCGTCGGCAGCTCGAACAATGGCGGGTTGAATGGAGATGCAAACGAGAAGAAAAGCCATCAAAAGAATTGATTTCTTCCCCATATCGAAAGCTCTGTGTGTTTTGTCGTCCGTTGGTATCTTTGTTTGAAGGATTAAACAGAAGATGAAGTGGATGGTTTTGTGGAGAAGAAGAAGCAGCCATTTATAGAGTGGTAAAGCTGGTCTAGTTGGCTAGCTAATAAGCCACAGAGTTCGGCTTACGGTACGCCCTCCACCCACCTGCAGGAAAACTACAATATTCCACTTTTTCTTTTAATAATCCTTGAAAATTAATTCAAATCATCATTTATTAGTGGATCCGTAATCTTAAAATTACCTATAAATGCATTTTATATGGTTAATAATAATGTTTATTAAACCGGCCACGCCACTATCCTTACCAACATAACCATAGCCACTAATTTGGAAAGACCTAAAACCGCAAAAAAAAAAAAAAAAATTCTCCTCGTGGCCACGAAGGTTCAAATGCGGTGACTCCAGACTATCTGTAAAGCARGTGGTCATCCTAGGATTAGTCGGCTCGCATAGCGGGTTAGATATCTAGGTTAATTAAAAAAAAAACCTAAAACCGCAAAAAAGAGACAACGAAGCCTTAAACAGGTTGTACAACATCAGATGAACCACGATTGAAGACCCTGAAAGACGAGAGTAGTTGTACTTGAAACCGCACATTCTGGTTCGGGACACGGAAGCTGCAAAGACCTGTTTGTTCCTCGAGCAACAGATCATGTACAAAGCTAAATTTACCTTAATAAAGAATGTACCTAAAATTTTATATTTAAATTTATTTTTTCATGGAATAAAATGAATGTGGTTGACATTTTGGAAAAACGTAGGGTGTGGTTTGCTTAAGCTTCAATTGCGGGTGGCACATCTTTTGCTATTTAGCATTCTCTCATTTACAGATGGTGTGGCCCCGGATATATAGCTCCATTCCTCACACTCCAACTCCCACTTGTTATAATTCATATTAAACTACATCTTAAAAACCATTTTTATGTATCAAATACGGTTTATTAATATATATTATTTAAAATTTAAGATTACAAGTAATTGTACATAAGTACAACTTGTTAAAACTTCATTTTAGATTCGTGTAAATAGATGTAGATAAACGTAATCAAATACATGATAAATATCTCATTTTAAATATAAAAAATCTAAAATATAATTATGATAATCATTGAGTTTTGACAGAATACTTAATTATTATTTTGATAAAGTTATATTATTAAACCGAAAATAAATTATTTTGTGATTAGATCTAAATTAAATTATAATAAAAAAATTGAATTAAAGAAATAATACATAAAACACAAACTTTTAAATCGTTAATTTGATACTCATATCGATATATAATTTTTCAAACTTTTATGAGATAGTCAAAACTCAAAAGTGCCTGGAGGTCTCAGGTTTAAATCCAAGGAGGAATAAAAATCATCTTGTGGCCACGAAGGTTCAAATGCGGTGACTCCAGACTATCTGCAAAGCAGGTGGTCGCCCTGGGATTAGTTGGCTCGCATAGCTGGTTGGATATCTAGGTTAAGAAAAAAATTATATTTTGATTCAAAAATATAAAACATTATCGTTTTATCAAACTCATAAAACTGTGTTACAATACTAACAAAGACAAAAAATAAAACGAAACATTAAAATCAAGATGTATCGCGTTGTATTGCGCGACTACCCTTCTAGTAGTTTTCAAATTACAAGATGATTATCGTCGTTCACTTGGATTTGATCCATTCTTCTAACGGCAGTAAAAATTTCGTTAAAAGAGAAGCATTTTTTTAATTTTTTACTCCATCAAAATCCGTTTTATGATTTTGGTCTCTGTGATTTTTGATTGGATAAAAAATAGTTAATAGAAGGACAAAAATGTCCCTCGTTTAACATAAATTTTTAACAATTACGGGATCAAATTTGAACGTTTTTACAAACCATAATATTATCGTGTAATTTTAAAATTTCATTACGTTATTTATAATCATAGGAACCAAATTTATAGCTTACTCTTTAATTAATTAATTATATATTCATTAAAAGACGAATAGACTTGGTCAATTTCTTTAGCTTCATCCATACCCCGGTTCAAGTACTCGGTTGCTTCCTCGTGTCCATTACATCATCTACCATCCACAGTCTCAACAGCAATCTTAATTGTTCTCTTAACTGGTAAGACGTAAACTAGCCTTTTATTTGTCTCTTATTGTTCTCCAAACTCTTAGTAACGACATTTTTCAATCGATTAACCTTAATCGATCATTTATTTCAATTGATCCTTGCCAGATCGGTCTTGTATTTTAATAGGATTTAAATGTGTCAAATACCGTCAATTGCAATGACATGTTTTCGTTTAAATGAATGTTAGTTATATAATTTAGATGTAAATTTCGTAGTAATGATGAATAAATATGTGAAATTGTATAAATTTATTTATAAATTCAACAATGTAATTTTCTATATGGGTAAAATAGATAACTTAAACAAATTCAGACGTTTATTATTTTACAAAAAACAAACAGTTTTATTGATTCATATTTTAAACTTCAGCAATCAGCACCATCTTTTTATCAATCAGAAATTAAATAAGACTTCAGCACCTCTTAAAAAACAAACGTCACGTAGACAATATCAGTTTATATTATACATATAATATATGTACTTATAGTAAGTTATGTTACACATCATATCATTTGACATTATGCAAACCTATACTTACTATCTTATAAAAACATTTGGGTTAAATTCTTAAAAATCATTCCAATGCATCAAGTATTATTTAATGATACATATTACTTGCAATTCAAGACTACAAGTAAATGGTGTATGTGTACAACTTTATAAAGTTATATGTTTGAATTCATATAACGAACTGATAAACATAATCAAATAGAGGATAAACATTTCATTTAAAATATAAATAATGTAAAATATAATTAGAATAATCATTGAATTCTAACATAATAATCAATCATTATATTTATAAAAACAATTACTTAAAATTCAAGATTACAAGTAAAAGGTATACGGATACAATTTTTTAAAGCTATATATTTGAATTCATATAACTAACTAATAAACATAACCAAATACTATAAAATGTCTAAACTGTAATTAGGATAATTATTAACTTCTAACAGAATACTTTATTATTGTCTTTATAAAAAAATTATACTATTAAAATAAAATAAATTAATTTGTTATTAAACATAAATTAAATTATAAAAAATGAATTGACAATAATCTTTATACAAAGACGTTATATTATTAAAACTAAAACAAATTGCTTTGTTATTAAACCTAAATTAAATTATAATATAAAATTGAACTAAAAAAAGTATACAAAAAAATAACTTTTAAATTGTTAATATGATACTAAATATCGATATAAATTTTTATAGGGTTTTCGAATTTATATTTTATTAAAATGTAAAAACATTATCGTTTCTCAAAACTGTATTATAAAATCGACAGATACAAATAATAAAGAAAACATTAAAATCAATACATATCTCGCTGCATTGCACGAGTACGGTTCTAATATATATTCATTAGGTCAGTGTTAAGCTATCGAATGGAAAGATTTTTTTTTTATTAACCTGAATATCCAATCCGCTATGCGAATCGACTAATCACAGAACAACCACCTTCTTTGCAGATAAGCCAGAGTCACCGCATTTGAACCTCCGTGGCCACAAGAGGATTTTTATTCCTTCTTGGATTTGAACCTGGGATCTCCAGGTACTTTTGACCTTTAGAGCAAAGCTCAAACCAATCAGACACCACCTTTGTGGTTAGAATGGAGAGATTTTTGACCTCCATTTCCAACATTCACTTCTTAAATCGGATTTGATAGCGATTCTTCTTCTTGGTACGGTTGAGAAGGGTTGGAGAGTCGAGTTTGATTGATTGCAATGGTTAGTGGTATCATAAGGTATGGTTTGACATAGAGGTACAAAATTCATAGGATTTGGTTTGACACTGATGACGTCCACGATGTGTTAATTGGATATCATCTGTCTAGCAACGGTCATATAAAACCTAACCAAATGAACCTTTTATTAACAACTGTTACAATGTATCTGTATGATGAAATGTGAATTACGGAAATTTCTTATTTGTCATGTTAAAGGGTGTATATCTAATTATTAATTTTATTTATAAAATTATGTTTTACGTATATATCAGATACTACCACTATCTTTATAAATTTCCTAAATGTTGTCTTTACTAAGAATAAACAGTTCAGATGTTAACCGATAGTTATTTAATTATGTGTTATTTAAACAATGTACAGTATTAAAAGACATTATGCACCTATTTTCAAATATTTTAAAATGTCCTTTTAATTTTTTATAGTACAAAGACAATGACACAATTTATTATTGGAATACATATAATTAGATAACATTAGTTTTAGAGTTAGGGTTTTCGCAAGAATAAGAATTAAGGTGAGAAGCGTAAGAAATGATCTCCACATTAAGATGAGATGCACCAAGATGTATTAGATCAATCCCCATATCAAATGCGATTATAGATGGATGAGTTTTGAGATTAAAAGTAATCAAAGATCTAAATCCCTTGTTACGTTTTTTATCTTAACTTTTTTTTTCATACTATACTTCAGATTTAATTTTAACCATTACAATATGCCCAAACGGCCCCAATTCTTACCCTGCATGATACCCGTACGTGTAATTTGAGTCAAATACCCATCATTGAAATATAATACTGATATGAGTTGGCAGTCTTGGTAAGGTTGGGACATTTTCTGTTTTATATTACTTATGAAAAGATAATATATCTGTAAATTTTTATAATGTTCATAATACATGTTACATAGAAATACTGTCAATGAGTATGTAAATCTACAAGGTCATATACAAAAAAAATATGTTTGCCTCTATTTTCAGAATCTCGAATCATGTGGATTGTTAAAATAAAGCTTTATAACAGAGTCTTCTTAATTTAAGAAGTATGAGTAACACCAGTTACTTTTTCAAAATGTCACGTATGTTTTATTTAAATTAAAATGTTCAAATATCTTTAATAGTATACGCAAATATATACAATAACTCAACAAATTAAAGAACTGTTACATAGCGGTTAAGTTCCGATAAGAAAAAAAGTTATGTGAGAAGCATAAGAAAAAATATAGATTCTATAGATCAATCATAATTGAATATCAATACTAATAAGTGCATCGAGATGCACTAGATCAATTCCCTTCTAAAGTACAATTCATAGATGAGCATGCGATTAAAAATAATAAAGGGTTAAAATCTTTTCTTACGTTTATCGTCATAACTTTTATTTTCGCATGATTATTCATTTATTACATGATACATAAAAAAAAATAACTTGCTATAAAAAGAAGTCCCTTTTAGTAACTACCGATCTAATTGGGCTTTGAATCGAACTCACCAAGTGCGGGCCTTTTAGAAACCTTGTTGGACAGGCCCAAGACCAATTTCAACTTTCAAGTTTAGGTTCGTATGTTCATATTTAGTCGTAAGTTATCGTCTACGTTTACCAACACGAGATATATACTTATACAACATCAATTAGAAATGTCGGCCCGAGACCCGCAGAGAACGACTTGGGACCGGACTAACCCGGAACTGATTGGAACCGGGAACAGGCTGAGGGTCCTTAACCGATTATGATGTTTAAGGAAATTTCCCGGCTCGGGACTAGTTATGGGACCATGACTGGGACCGGTTATACATAGGCCCGCTTTTTTTAAAAAAATAAGTTTTTATAAATTATATATCTAGTTTTTCAATATTTCTACAAGATTTTCATGTTCTTATACTAAAATCTTCAAGTTTTTTTTACGTTTTTCAAGTTTTTATAAGTGTTCCAAATTTTCAATACAAAATCTCAAAAATCGTAACTATAAAACATCTATAAATTTTCAAGTTTTTGTAAGTGTGATTGAACACTCAATTAGGATTTTAAAGTGCGTTCTAATAAGATGTTGCTTAAAAAGGAAAATCTTCAAACAACATCTTTTTAGGTTCAAAATTGACTTTCAAGCGAAAAAATTTAGGACCGATTTGGGTCCAGCATGAGACCAGTTACAAAGTATGGAGAACGGGCCTTAGTATTTTGGTCAGACCGGGACTGGTTATGTTAGAATCAGTTACGGAAAAAGGTAAATTGGGACCAAGGCCGATTTGGGTCCGACCCTCAACCAGTTTTTGACGATCTCTAATACCAATGTAATCTTGATTTGAATAACTAATTTTAAAGTGACATATGGTACCAGAAGAATCAGTCTTTTGTCATTCAATCAATTTTGACTCAAAGATCGAAGCTTTTTCCAATGTACTTTACAAAATCAAACAAATTCTCAACCACGACGTTCCATTTCAATTGATATTGATCCAAATAGATTTTCACAAAAATTCGCGATTATATGAATATTTATCTTACAAGTTAAAAAAACTAAAACCGTGCGATATTTATTATTACAAACTTAAAATAATGATCCAACACCGTCAAATTATGAAATTGTTGTTTTGAAAAAACCTCAAAAAAACCAGATACACGAAGATACAAATCGTACCATCCCTGCATTGACAGGTAAGATAAAAAGATGAGATATCTGTCATTTGTTTATGATAATCAACTGATAGCATTTACAGATAAGACATGGACTCGAATATGTCTTATTTGTCACGAATTTATTCCTTATCTTTCTATTGAATTTGATGCTACACGATATTGATTCGAATGTTACATGTCAAGTTGTCATATGGAACTGAAAGAATATTGTTCACGCCACGATTTATTTATTTTCAAGATTTATGATATATTTGATCATAGTGGTTACACTCGCTAACCTTTCAACTATTCAAAATAATTATAACATTTTACTTGATATATAATTATAAAAAAGGTATCGATTAACTTCATATGAAAAAAATAAAGAGATATTATAAAGTCAAATCAAGATATCTTTTTGTTATGTAAAGGCGAAGACTCTGAAGTGGCGAACACTCGGCCCAGCGGGCGAACATGCCGGGCTCCGGCTCCACGCACCTGCTGACACCTTTCGAAACACTTTCTAGTGTGCGCTTTAGTTTTCGAATGTAAACGAACCTGACTTGAAAACTTTTTTAGTTCGCATTTCCTGGAGAAAATAATATAGGACAACTTAATTTTCATAAAACAAACTTGACAATGATTTTATGTTGGATTGTCCTATTGACTTTTCATTAAGTCATGCATAAATAGAATTATCTGTGTAAATTAGTCTGTCTATATATATTGAAAAAAGTTATTGCTTGTAGAAGTTTTTCGTAAATTGAGTGAGTGTATAACTTTAATTGAGAGAGAGATGTTTGAAAAAAACTCGACTTTCTTAATAAAGCTCCCTTTCTAGAAAATTACTGAATAAGCTGTTTTCTATATCATTAAGTCACTATCAAACAATTATATATAACTACCCGCGTAATAGGGGTGTGCATCGGATGGGTCGGGCGGGTTTGGGTGGGAAAATAAAAAACCTGACTGAATCTCGTATGTGGAAATCAAGCCCCGATTTTTGGATTTCGGATTTTTTCGAGTTCAGGTTGGTCGGGTTTCGGGTTTAGTTATAATGCAAAAAATATATATACAATCGATTTAGAGGATTGATAAATCAATAGTATGTTTAGAAATTAGAAAAAAAAAACACGACCGATCAAGATTTTTAGGATTTTCAAAAGATAATTAGATAAATAAGTATATTTATATAGTATTTAAAATATATATGTATTTATATTTCGGGTTTTCAGATGGATCGTGTGGCCAAAAATCAAACCCAACCAGAACCTGGATTTTCCCCAAAAAGTTGGATTTCAAGCATTCGAATTTTACATAATTACTTGCTTTCGGTTCGGGTTTCGGATAATTCAGGTTTTACTCATTCCTATGAAGCTTATTAAACTGCTAACGAACAAATATTTAGATAACATAATATTTTATTTTATTTTATTTTAAAATTTAAATATGATTTTAAGTATTTATTTATTAACAATATCAATTGTATATTCTTAACCATAAAAAGCAAAGAAACGAAGGGGTGAAATAAAAAGCTGCTGCGTTGAGAGAGACATGAGAGCCAACGGTCCAAACCCTAATCAATTCCAAAGTAAATGACCAAAACACCCCTGGCCATCTTCATCATCAAGGTTCCACAAGTAACAAAGGTGTTGCTGTTCCTCCGCACGCAGGAGAAAACTCTCCCCCACGCGCACCCAACGCGCCACCCTAGATTTGCGTTTCAACGGCGGATTCATCGGAAAACTTTCACTACTGCTTCTACTTCATCAACAATCGATCAATTTCCCGTAGTTCGACGTAATTCGATTATGTTTGCGTCTCTTGCCCTAATTTTGCTTTCGTCATTCCAGGGTAATAATTCATGCCATGACGTTATTCTCGTATTTGTTATATTAGTATTATAATTAATAATGATATAGAGCTGTCTGAAACTTCTATGTGCAACTTGTCTTAATAATTAATCTCCCGATTGCTTTTTATTCCTTCTCTCCTAACCGTCCATGATTGTATAATTTTTTTTTTCTATATGTTTTTTCAATTTGGTTGTTTTGCTGAAGGATAAAGGAAAGGTCCCAAGGTATCGTCTTGGTGGAGCCAGGCCTGCAAAATTTGGTGTGGGCTGCTGTCTTTATCAAGGAAGCTGGAGAGCTGCTCTTGAGAGATGTTGTTGGCTTTGAATCGGAATGGGGTTTATTTGATCAACTGCATCTTTCATTTTTCTGAATGGCATCCTTTGGAATTCAGCCAAAAATCTGATTAGCTAGGGTTTAATCGCCCCCTTAATCTTTGTAGCAGGTAAGCACATTTAAATTAAACCCTGGTTTTGTCTATTCTGCAATTTGATATGCAGCAGTTCCAGCGAAAAAAAGCTATATAATTTGGCTGGATGTGAAAACAAGTGTTTTTCAAATGCGAAGATGATATGGCTACCATATTTAAGGCCAATATTAATCTAATTTAGCACTCAGACAAAGTTTCATGTAACTGTAAAAGCATTTATCCCAAGGTTTAATAATCATATTCATTTGAAGTTGAATTAAGCCCATTTGATTCTCATTTGGAAAGTCAAATCTTTTTTCCTGGAACATAGGAAGCACTTAGGTCGGGACTCGGGAGTATTTGAGGCATCATTGGCTGTTGCATGGTTGTTTAACTTGAGTTTTATTTTATTTGTTGGACAGGTTTGGTTCTAATTAAGCTGGTCAATTGTTGCTCTAGATTGTTAAAGTTAATACAGTACTGGGAAGATCAAGTATCTATGTTTATTAAAGGATACTCTATTGCAAGTGTGGCAGAAATGGGCTGTTGTGGTTGCTTTGGGTTTTCATTTGCAAAAAAGCAAAAGAAGACTAGGCCGAGGATGCACTATGGGAATCACATTTCACAGGAGTTATTGCTAAATGACGAAGTAGAAGAGGAGGAGGAGGAGGAAGAAGAAGAAGAAGAAGATAATTGCTCATATGGTGAGGACATGTCCGATACTGAAAAGGGAGATCATGAGGAGTTCAGGAACCCAGCAAAGCGCTCCGAAGAGATTCTTTTGTACAGGACGCAGAACGGATTGATTTGCAGGGAATTCCCTGTCAAGGAAACACACAAAGTTGTCCGGTCAGAGGTAACTTGAATGAACAATGGTTGTATGTTCTGCTTGCTTATTAAACAGAGTCAGGAATGGCTGGAAGATCCCCTTGATACTTAATATAGGCATTCAATTTCACTTCTATAGAGGTTAGGCATGGTTATAAGGTTCT
Source organism: Cynara cardunculus var. scolymus (assembly GCF_001531365.2). Classification (NCBI taxonomy): domain Eukaryota; kingdom Viridiplantae; phylum Streptophyta; class Magnoliopsida; order Asterales; family Asteraceae; genus Cynara; species Cynara cardunculus. Next base: position 2,953,793 of record NC_037538.1, read on the forward strand.
AATCTTGCTGCTTCTGGGAAATTTTTATAGGAAGTCATGTAATAGCTAGGTTATTTAGGCCAACTATAACCATAGTCGATAACAGCACCCACTTCACCCAAAGGTCCCAAACATTGAAATCCCAAAAATGCGTGTTTGCCTATGTAATTAAATAATTTTAGAAGCTCTAGGTACAATCTTTGTCTGGGTAAAGTTCTCAAAACATTCAAAGACATCTCTTTTCGAGTGCCACAACATTGTTTTTGGTGTCTTTTTCATGTTCTAGGTATATACAAATACTTCATGTTTGGAAATCTGGAACTACCTTTTTTTAAGACGTTGATAATGGAATAGCCTATCATATGTGGTGGTGACTAGTTGATGACATGATGTGCTTTGCTTGCTTCCTCCTTTTGTCCACTAGTGCATTTGTTTCAGAATGGCCTCCGGAATGAGAAAGAAAAACTTGGTTACGGTACCCAAGGTTAGGCCAACTACTTTAGTGTAGCTACACCTAAAAAAGTGCTTCTCCTTGCTAAGGTGACCATTTCCGAACCTGTATATGTTGGCCCCTTTCACGCTGTAGTAACATCTGGGGCTAGGATCCCAAATAGACCTAATGGGAAAGCGTGTGTGCAATTTCAGGAAGGCCTACTACTGCACACAAATTAGAGAGTCATGATGATATTACTGAGAAACATTTTTATCAGAAACTTTTTGCATGCTGACACCAAGGCTACTGCAAACCAATCTTCACAAAGCCTAACCTGACAGAAAGCTGCTCCCGTTCTCCTTTTGGTCTTTGTTGGATGGGTGAATGGTGTTCTTTGTTGTTTTATTGCTCTTATTTCAGATGTTTAGAAAGAAGAAGCTAATGGTGTAAGCAAATAGACCATCAAATATATTAGTTTTGAAATGATGAATCGTATATGGCAAGTCTAAAGGTGTGAAGTGTCTAATGCAGTATTTTTCTATTCTCTTTGTGCTACAACCACTATTGTCCCTTTGTTCTGTAGCCTCCATTATTTGAAAGCTCGATAACAAAATATTATATCTTCATGAACATTTTGCTCCTCTAAGAGTTCACTATAAATAGTTTCACTTGAATTGCTTTCCATTTTCTTTTCCGTGACTGTATAACCATTGTTTATACTAATCAAAAGTCACCACATATATGTAGAAGTATATATAGACGACCCTCTGGGTAGCATGGTTAGCTAAGAGTGTGCTTGATAAAGATTCTAGTGGTAGTACCATTTTCCTGTAGCAGATTCTATGATTACCCATTTAAGTGGAGCGTAAGTACAAAGACGCTGTTCTGGTAATGGGAAGCTTTTGTATACATTTGTAGTCTGATCATGCTAGGCTTTTATAAACTTTTCTAGCCTGATAATGCTAAGCTTTGATATACATTTTAAGCCTGATAATGCTAAGCTTTTCTATACCTTTAATCTACCAGAGAGTCAGCTTAATTTTTTGTTTTTTGCTTTTGATCCTCCCACTAGCATCTCTTACATCAACAATGTTCACTTTTGTGATGTAAGGCTGTTAAACAATGTTAGTGCACTTGATCTTTTCAAGGAGACAGGATGTCATGTTTTTAGTTACCATCCTGCTCTGAATTTCTCACAACCATATGTATGTCATGTTAACCAGCTCTTGATTCGGACTTATATTGGTTCTGCGTTTTTTGCTTTAGGATGAGGATGGGAACAAGATGGTTAATGAGTATGTTCGTGAGTATAAAATTGGCTCTGGCAGCTATGGGAAAGTGGTAATTATTTCATTGCTTATACGTCGTGCCAACTCTACTCCCCAATGTAAAAATGTGTGTTATTCTCAACTCATTTGGCTCGCATGTCCGACAGGTTCTTTATCGAAGCCAGGTCGATGGGAAGCATTATGCAATTAAGGTAGTGTTCGGAACTTTCGAGTATTTGATTTTTCTTAGATCTTGTAATCGACTCATGTCTTGCGAGTTGGATTCCTTACAGAGAGTATATCATCATGGAAGCAGTCTTTTGCCTTCTCAATTGAGTTTATGCTATTTTACATTTTATGGGTATTAGGCTTCACTTCCTTCTCATAATGGAAGCTAGCTAATGGTACTAGGTCGGAACTCTCTTTTTCTAGTTCCATAGAGCAAGTCAAAATAACTAAGCAGCAGCTTCATCCAGCACTCTGAATAGGAATATGTGAATTGCTCGTTCATATTATGATGGTTGATGTTTAATTTATGAATGTAGGCCTTTCACAAGTCTCATTTATTAAAGCTACGAGTTGCTCCATCTGAAACTGCCATGACTGATGTTCTTCGTGAGGTATTTTCCTGCCTTTTCATGTAAATTTCAATTGGTATATAATGATATCTTCAGACGTATATAATTCCAAGATACCATTGCTAGCTGTAATCATTCTTGTACAAAATGTACACATCCCAAATGCCACAACAGCATCATGCTAAGCCACCATTTGTCCAGGTGTATTCTAGAAGGAATAGAAGGGGGATAAATTACACAATTAAGGGCATTATAGTCTCACCGGAGTACTTCTGTTAGATAGGGAGAGGGAATATTATATTTAGAGGTAGTAAAGAATAAGGGAGGGCGGGAATTATTTTTGGGTAAAATTCTCAAATTGGGAGTCACTTTGGCTGTCGTATACCAGAGATGAGTTTTGTTTGATTAATGGCTGCATTTTCACTTGAAACGTATCACATTATTTATCTGTTGGCTGCCAATCATAGTTGAGCTGATCAATCCTAATTGCTTCATCTTCTTTTCCTTTCTTTTATTGGTATATAATTTCCATTTTTTTCTCCTTTTTTGCTGTATTTATTCTTGTTTACAAGTTAATGATGTTTCATCAACTGACTTGCAGGTCTTGATTATGAAAATGTTAAATCATCCCAACATAGTAAATCTGATTGAGGTGATTGATGACCCAAACACAGATCACTTCTACATGGGTATGATATGCCACTACCCTTTTTCTTTTTTTACATTTCATTTTATTGGTAGGTTTTTCTTTATCCATTATTTTTTTTATCTTCAGTTCTTGAATATGTGGAAGGCAAATGGGTCTTTGAGGGTGCTGGACCCCCAGGTGGCCTAGGACAACATGTTGCAAGGAGATATCTGCGTGATATAGTTTCTGGGTTGATGTATCTCCATTCTCATGTACGACTTCTCTTTTTAACAAAACTATATTTATGTTAAATTGTTAATACCCCTTTTTTAATCAGTTCTATGCTGACTTACTACTTAATTGTCTAATCAGGTATTATAAAGTTATACATCCTCCACCAAAAGAGAATTGCCACTTTTTCCTTTTTGGGTTGTCTACAAAAATTGCATATTTTCTTTATTGGAAATTAATTAGAGCAAAATGACAACCTTGATTCTAAGATTTGAATTTCCTTTGATTAAGTTGCTAGCTTTCTTCAGTTTCTTTCCCTCTTTCATCATAGTGAAAAAAACCCTCTACTTCTCTTTCCCTAAAAAAAGTATCCCATGTGGGTCCTTTATGATATAACTTTTCTTACTCAAATTTTTGTGTCTATTCCTACTAAAATTCGCGGAAAAATATTTAAATTTTGTTTTTGATGATCCAAGCAGAGTTAGCTTTTGTTTATTATATATTGCATAAGACGACTATGTGGTAGTCAACTCATATTAATATCCACATTCTCTCTTTGTTTCATCTCCATTTTTTGGTCTCAGAATATTGTGCACGGTGATATAAAACCTGATAATCTTCTCGTTTCTGCCACTGGCACGGTGAAGATTGGTGATTTCAGTGTCAGCCAAGTTTTTGAGGTAATAATTAATAAACTCCTATGCCCTGCGTTCCCTTGTTAGATATTATCAAATATGTTACTCATGAACTCCAGTAACAGAAATGCCTAAATCTGATTTTAATTTGTTTTCAGTCCTTTTATATAATATTTCCAAAAGGGCACCCTTGTTTTTCATTAAAGATTGATTTCTGTTTGTCCACATGTTCATCTAACGACTGTCCATGCTACCAATGTATCTATTTTAAAGGCAAAATAATAAAGTTAGCATTGCACTTTCATGTTTTGTTCACTCGTATGCCTGAAGAAAGAGATTTGTCAATCATATTAATTACATTATATTGTTCAACTGCGGTGGGATTTCACATATGCAAGTGGCCGATAGTTAATGATCTATGCTTTAATCCACAAACGGCAAACTTTCATTTGTTGATGCATTACATTCCACGAGTTCCACACTAGTTTGTTAATTTTGGATGGAAATAGTGTAATAGGATTTTGTGAGTATATACATCTACGGGATTGATAAATCTTTTGTTGAGGCTTGCAAACTAGAAAACAATTATAGTTCTGACTTTTTTTCCTATTTTTGGAAATATTGCAATTACAATGTTACCTGAAAGAGTTAAAGGGCTTAGCAGCCTTACGTAACATATCCTGATCCTAGAGGAACGAAGAGCATCAGAGGCAAATTTGATGATCTGTTCTCGACCTCTGATCTCATTCATGATATCGATCTTGGTGTTTTTGATAGGATGAAAATGACGAACTTCGACGCTCACCTGGGACTCCTGTTTTCACTGCTCCCGAATGTTGTTTAGGTAAGATGGTTGTATCAAGATTGTTGTCAACGTCATTAAGTTTCCCAAAAAATTGACATCCCCTTCTCGGGATTTTGATCAATAGGTCTAACTTATCATGGCAAAGCGGCTGATACCTGGGCTGTTGGAGTCACGTTATACTGTATGATACTGGGACAATATCCTTTTCTTGGAGACACACTGCAAGATACATATGATAAGGTTTGCTAGTTGACTGACCTCATTATCAAATATCAACACCTGCCTCCGTATTTTATATATAAAATCGTACCAATTTTAACATATTGGCTTGTTTCTCAGATCGTTAACGATCCTCTGTGGCTACCCGTGGGTATGAACCCCCTGCTCAAGAACCTACTCGAGGGTCTTCTCTGCAAAGGTCAGTAAATACGCCCGTCCGTGTGGTGTGTCTTTTGCTGCTACTAACTCATAAGAATGCTGCAAATAGTACATGGTTTTTGATCTTTTGTTCTCGAATTTGGGAAGAAAAGGAGGAAAGGAAGGAAGTTATTTATTTGTATTTTTGAGGGAAAAGTTCAAAAAAATCCAACAAACTTTTCCATTTTGAATGGTTTAATCCATAAACTACGTTTTTGAATGAAAAAACCATTAAACCTTATCATTTTGAATGATTAAGTTCTTGAACTATTTTTTCGAATGAAAAAAACATTAATCTTTTGATTTTGATTCCTTAAGTCCCTGAACAAATTTTAATAGATAAACCATCTGCTCTTTTAAAAATTGGATACCTACATTCTTTTAACCCAAAAAAAGTTACATTTTTACCCGACTAGTAAAGTTCGATGGTTTATTTAGTTTTAAGAAAAAATTCAGGGTCTTTAATCATTAAAATTGTGAAAGTTTAATGGTTTTTTCATTCAAAAATAGTTTAGGGACTTAATCATTCAAAATGAGAAAGTTTAATGGATTTTTCATTCAAAAATTAGTTTAGGACTAGACCATTCAAAATGAGAAAATTTGTTGGGTTTTTTTGGACCTTTCCCTATTCTTGAAAAGAAAGTGAAGGAAATGGATAGAAAGAAAAAACAATTTTTCATGTTCTTGAATGCGTTTGGGACATTGGACAGAACAAAATAAGGATCACTGTTTCACGTTTGGCAGAACTTCTATGAGGAACTAAGTGGAACAGTTCTGTTCCACCCCCACCCCATGGAACAAGGTGGGACAGAGCTATATTTTACCACTGTAACCTCAAAATAAACTATAATTCTCTTCTAAAACATCAAATACGCCTCTCTCACACATCATATTCATTTTTTAGATTTTATTTAGTGTATTTTATGCTCTTTAAACCGTTTATTTTGGTGTCATTTTAATCATTTGACAAAATCTTTCTAATAATATATTTTGTTAAAAAAATATTTATTTTATTATAATTTCATAAGTTACCTAAACTAATCAAAATATATAATTATGGGTAAATTGGTCATTTTATTTGTTCTGTCCTATCCAGTTCTATGATCTTGTCTTACCAAACGTTGAACCGTTATTCTGTCATGTCTTGTTTGGATACCAAACGTACCCGAACTGTACCGAAAGGAAAGGAAGTAAAGAACTAAAGTTGTCATTTTTACAAATATACTCTTTATGTTTGTTCATCTATGATATTTTGGTATGGTATATCTTGAACAGACCCAACAGGGCGAATGAGTCTAGAAACGGTTGCTGTTCATCCGTGGGTTGTGGGCGATGACGGACCGAGTCCCCATTACGTATGCTGGTGCAAGCGTAACATGTTACAGAGGGAAAAGAAGTCGGATGGGAGCATAACCGATGCTCTTATCAATACCGACTAAAAACACTTTTGTATTTGTGAAGATTTCTTTGTATAGTAGAGTTTGTTCGTTTGTTTGTTTGCGAGTTTTGCTTTAGAAGTAAACGATCTTGTAAGAAACTGGAAAGAAAGTACAACTTGTGAAACATCATCTGTGGGCTATTTGGTTTCCTGAGGACATACTTGTAATTTTATTAGTGTAATCCTCCAAAAAGGGGATCGAGATTCAACAATGTGTTTATCGCAATCAAGATTGTGTTTCTAAATGTAATGATCGAAGCGGAGTGATTTTTGTGGCATTCCAACGTCTCCTCGAACGGAGGCCTGTCGTTGCCCCACAAAACAACGGTGAAAAAATGTGTCGAATTCTTGTATGTGATACATTTCTACTCTGATACCATGTAGGATATGTAAAACGACAAGAGAACCATAAAAAAGTAGTATAAATGTAAGTTGGCAACAATGAGGGGGGCCAAAAGAAACCATGGGTCTGTGGTTTAACATTTTTTTTATTAACCTGGATATCTAACCCGCTATGTGATCCGATTAATCTCAGGACGACCATCTGCTTTGTAGATAGCCCGGAGTCGCCGCATTTGAACCTTCGTGGCCACAAGAGGATTTTTATTTCTCCTTGGATTTAAACCTGGAACCTCCTGGTACTTTTGACTTTCGGAGCCAAACTCAAACCAATCAGCCACCACCCTTGTGGTTGGTTTAGCATATTCCATTTGAGCATTTTTCCAAACCATACCATATATACTTCAATCCGCAAAAAACCATACCGTGGTGCGGTTTATGCAATTTATACCCATCATTTTTTTTTCTTTTTTGATTAACCTGGATATCCAACCCGCTAAGCGAGCCGACTAATCCTAGGGCGACCACTTGCTTTGCAGATAGCCCGGAGTCACCGCATTTGAACCTCCGTGGCCAAAAGGAGATTTTTATTCCTCCTTGGATTTGAACCCAAAACCTCCTGGTACTTTTCACCTTTGGAGCCAAGCTCAAACCAAACCCATCATATTTTATGCATATAATCTGATAATCATGAGATTAAACTTTCATTATAAAATCAACGATAACATGACTGTAGTCCAAAAAAATAAAAAGTTTCAATTAAGAGAATTTCGATCAAAGTTAAATGAAGGCGATCGTGTACGGTTTTGCGGTTTAGGCGAACACCCTAAAAGAAACACACTTCACTTGGAATTTCAAAACATAGACTATTACAAGGGAAACACATACATACCCTCCATGAAGGAACAAGTACCAAGGTCTTTCGTACACGAGATACCGACTACACGGCTTATTAACCTTGAGTTATTCTTCACACAACAACTAACGACCGAATGGATTCAGTCCCCTAACCATTGGTGGACGAAAACACCGGCATTTCTAAGACCGTTATAAAGACTTGTGCAGTCCCTACAGTAACTCGTTCTGCAATCGACCCCATCAGAACAGCGAAGAAAGAGCTCATCGACATGGCAAATCGCTCCACTTACAAATAACTCGAACAGAACTTTCAATTGCCTTACTCCTGCATTCATCATAAGCACCACAAAGTCTCCATCTTTTGCGGTTTCCTTGAACCAGTCGATGAATTCAAACTGTTCTTCGTGCAATGGAGCCTCAAGATAATCGACAGACATGAGACTAGGAGCGATTTCATCATCTTCATCAAGACCCGGATGATAAACGAAGGTGACACCGGGCTTTTTGACATGGGAAGTGAGAGCAGATACATTATGATCAACCACATAAACATTGAAAGCATCAGGATGGATAGGATAACGGTGATCGAATTCCACTGCCCCCATGTTGATATAAATCAGCCTATTCCTCGATGAAACATTCAGAAATTTGGGTAGATACGAAAGCTCCTGAAATCGTGCTGAATTTTGATCTACAAGAGGCTCGATAGATTTCATAAAAGGCTTGTTTTTCGATATAGATGGGCAGTCGTTAGGAAGCTTGTAGTCGTCAAAGAAAGCAACATTCTCTAATCGTTTCTTGAACACGATTAGGGTAAAGGATCCAATCCCACAAACATGGAGGATCTCGGAGTTTCTCAAGAGCAACGAAACTGGGGTTGCAGACCTTACCAAGCTACGGGTATGGAAGGTCGAGGAACCCACAAGCATGGCGCCAACGCCACCAGGTCGTAAAATGCGTTCAATCTCTAGTACAAGAAGAGCTGGAACAGAAACCTTATCGGGAGTTACGGAGAACACAAGATCGAAAGAATTGGAACCGAAATCCAGTTTGTGGTGAAATTGTTTCCTCAAAAGGGATAAAAGAGGGTTCGAACGGACACCGAATGCATTAGAGAATCCTAATTCTCGCATTGTTAAGGCAATCGAATCCGAATCCTTCCCTACACACAAGGATCTTGCATCAAGGTTTAACATCTCCTTGTTCATCAGCTCTCTAATCACACTAACAGTCAAATTGGTACCATCCACACATGGAATGGAGATCTCTTCTTGTGAAAGTGAAACCCTAGGGGTTTTGAGTTGTGTGTTCACGATTGAGCCGATGTTTAACGAACATTTATCGAAATTCAGCAAAATGGGATCAGTTGTTCGGATCTCGTTGGCAATTCGAGTGAACGAGAGAACAACCATGGCGACCACAAAAAACATAGCTCTGAGAATCAAACGCCAGGCGAGCGATCCTCGTAGGATCTGCCATTTCAGGACATTGAAATCCATTGCAAAACCTTTGCAATTCGGCACAGTTTTACAACAATCTCGTTTGATTGAAGTAACGAAGTTAATTAACTCTAGAGATCAAGAGTAAAATTGAAATGAACAACCAGAATTTGAAAAGGAGGAATGATTTAGCGAGTACAAAACCTGGAGGAGGTGTGATTTCCACCCACGAGTAATACTATGGAGTTTTGAAACCCTAACCAATCCCTCACCGGAATCCTCTTCCCCATCGTCGTCCGAAACCACTTCTGATTCATCCTGTAACTTACATACTTTCGAAAATCGAGATATTACATACTAAAATGGAAGAACAAGAGTGAGAAAGGATCAAGGGAAAGCTATGGATGGATCTGAGATATTGGAATGAGATAGAACGAGTGAAACTGGGAATTATGTAAGGAGGATGGAGTCAAGAAGGTTCCTATAATTGTGTTCTTGATGGTCCCAATCATATGCATGTGACTGTGTTCAATGATAGGCGACTCAGTATGACTCGGACCAGACCTATATTTCTCTCATTCAATACGAGTCGACTCGGTATGACTCGGGCCAATCTCCATTTATATTGTACTCTATATTATATTATAAAGTATTTGATAAAAACTCTTAAGAATCATGTATAAAATATTGTATATGAATGTGTATTACTTAAAATTCAAGATTACAACTAAATTATATGTAAGTGAACTTTAAAACTTCATTTTGAATCCGTATAACAAATCGCAGATAAATATAGTCATATACATGATAAACATTTTATTTTAAATATAAAAAATCTAAAATATAATAAGGATAATCATTATGTTCTAACATAATACTTAAATTATTATTTTTATAAAAAATTATGTTATTAAACAAAAAATAAATTGTTTCGTTATCAAAACCTAAATTAAGTTATAATAAAAAAATTGAATTAAATAAATTACACACAAAAAAAACATTTTAAACAGTTATTTGGAATTAATATCGATGGAATTTTAATTATGATGTATTCAAATTTATATTTTATTCAAAACTAAAAATATTATCACTTTCTCAAAATCACATAAAAAACATATTACATCGACAAATACAATAAATAAAATGAAACATTAAAATCGAGATATATATCGCTGTATTGCACGAGTACCCTTTTATGAGATACAATAGATACATAATAGAATTATGAGTAAACTACAAATTTGGTCCTTGTGGTTTGTCAAAAATAACTTTTTTTTTGTCCTTGTAGTTTCGAAATTATAAGATGTTCATCGTGGTTTGTAAAAAATGTCTGAAGTTGGTACTTTCCTTTAACAACCATTACAAAATTCCGTTAAATTAGATATTTTTATGATTTTGATCCATGTGGTTTTTGATTGGGTAAATGATGAAAATGTTTGTTGCTTAACGTAATTTTTCTAACGGCTACTAGAGATATGGATCAAATCCAGACGTTTTTATAAGTCACAAATGCATTTTGTAATTTCGAATCTATAGAGACAATAAGTTTTTTTTTAAACTACAAGAACCAAACTTGTAGCTTACTCTAAAATTATAAATCTCACAATGATAAACATATATGACAAAAGTTGATTATTGACAACCACAACCGATCCCACACTGATAAACATATTTGGTTTATATCTATATCAGGTTAAGATCAAGTGAATATTCTGAAAATAAAAGAACCAAATAACACATCCAAACCATTAGATTGAGATGATCCGACGAATGTAATAAAAAAAAGGGGTTATAACCAACTTTTTTAAAAAATAAACATATTTTCCCTACATTTTTTTAATGAAAAATAGGTGAAATATAGCAAAAACTAAAAGAAACAAAATATATCAAATAAATAATTATTTTATTATTTTTAATTTAACATCCATTTTTGATATATATATATATATATATATATATATATGTTTTTTCGTTTTTTAATGAAAAAATAGGAATAATATTGTTTGTGTTTTGAATTAATTCGTTAATTTTGAGTGATGAATGTTGACTTTGTTAGATGTGAATTTTGACTCAAGTATCGGTTAATAATATATTTTAAAAAAATAAAATATTAATTAAAATAGGTATACACGGGGAAGGGTCCGTCCTCTACGGAAAGGGGAAGCGAGTTGACTCACAGAGAGTCGGTGGGAGACCTACAAGGGACTGAGGGAGTTAATGGTAGCCGTCTAAGTGGGGGAGACCCATGTGTCAACCATCAAACCAATTTGGTAACATGTCCATTCCATTTTCTAAGAATACCCCTTCAATTATTATTAACATAGGGTATATTTCTTTGACAATACTCACCAGGATTAGCGGTATTGTTGAACCAGACAAAACAACAAGCAATGAAACCAAAGACAGATATAGCCGCTAAACTATAAGATAAGTAAGCCTCTCCAGACCATACAAGTGTATGCATTTGTATAATTCTTGTAATTTAATTAATTAATTAAGATATTTATAAAAATAATAGGAGTTTATTTATTATGATTTTAATATTTATGGAATATGAATAGAGTTCATTAATTATGATTAATACTTTATATTAAGAAACAATCAAAACTTCTATGAAATCACATATTCATCAAATGAAATGGACGGTTGAGATTGAGTTATATTGGTTGCACGAATGTCAACGGTTATATAATAACCAACCTCTATTAACATATTATTTGATATATATATATATATATATAGAGAGAGAGAGAGAGAGAGAGAGAGGTTGGTTATTATACAATCTTTGTCATTTGTGCAACCAATACAACTCAATCTTAACCGTCCATTTCATTTGATGAATATGTGATTTTATAGAGGTTTTGATTATTTACTAATATAAAGTATTAATCATAATTAATGAACCGTATTCATCTTCCATAAATATTTAAATCATAATAAATGAACTCTAATCATTTTCATAAATATTTCAATTTATTAGGTTGCATTGTTTGTACAAATGCGATAGGTTGTATTTGAAATAAACCCTATATGTATATATATATATAGAGAGAGAGAGGTTGGTTATTATACAACCTTTGTCATTTGTGCAACCAATGCAACCCAATCTCAACCATCCATTTCATTTGATTAATATATGATTTCATATAAGTTTTGATTGTTTCCTAATATAAAGTATTGATCATAGTTAATGAATCATATTCATTTTTCATAAATATTCAAATCATAATAAATGAACTTTCATCATTTCTATAAATATCTCAAATTATTGGGTTGCATTGGTTGTACAAATGCAATGAGTTGTATTTAAAACAAACTCTATATATATATATATATATATACATATATATATATATATATATATCATCGTGTTCACATGAGATAAAGTTATTTTCATTAGACACGTGATATAAATTTTTTACGCTTGAAACTTAGGTAAAAAAAAGTCGAACATTCACAGCAAAAACACTATGAAGGTTACTTTCACAGCGTTTTATTGTGAAGTTTCAAGTGTAAAAAAGTAATCTCACAAAAACAAGTTGATCTCGTGTGATCTCAAGTCTATACACACACATACATACATAAACAAACATTTATTTAATTAAAAGATCGTTGAAAAGGTAAAACAGATATATAAATTGTCGAGAGGATTGATCAGATTCAGACTTTTTCTATTGTTCATGAATATTGTTGGTATGTAAATATTTGATACCGATATATTTGATATCGATATCCTTGATTAGTGTATTTAGCCTTGTATTTTCTGGTAATGATCTTGTACCCACAAAAAAATATAAGGCTAATTACATTAATCAAAGATATCAATATCAAATAATCAGTATCAAATATTTACATATTAATAAGAACATATCAAATTAATCTAGTATTTCAAATCAATTTACTCTTACGAACGTTGAAATAATGAAGACCAAACAATTTCTACCAAATGTTGTGCAAATAGGGTTATAATACATAGATCTTAATGTTGATTATGACATGTAAGTTGAACTTAGTGGAAGTTCCAAAAAAACTAACTGAACAAGTGATTTACTGTACTGAATTGTTAAATTAATTTATCATATAATATTTTGGTCTGATTAACCCCATCAAAGAAGTCAAAAACCTTCTTGCACAACCAATTATGATTAGTCCCGAGTGGCAGCCTCGACCCAAACGGAAGTGCGATGTGTCTGAAAACTCGGGATAAAAAATGGAGATCTGCCCTCTCAGACCGCCACCCATATTATGGAGGCCCCTTCACACTTTTCGTTTTCTGGAATGAAAAGAATGGATACGACAGTGGTGCGAGTAGGCTTAAACTTGAGAGGGGGACCTTTGCATTTTCTCTTTGTTTATATATGTATTAACTCCATAAAAAATACTACACATAAATATCAACTAAAATATTAATTATACCAACATATTAAACCCAGTAATAAGAAAAAAGAATCCCAAGCGTGGGCAGAATGGTGTGGGGGTCAAGAGCTTGACATATAGGCCTATTGGCTTTTTTCGTGAGGTGCGTTTCCTGGCTCGAAGGTTTTGGATTGGGACTGTTGTTCGACTTTTAAGGTGTTCTTTCGTTGGTTTTTTCATTAGCTTGGTATATAAGATGTAAAGTTTAAAATGAAGAAAACCTTAGATATAAAAGAAGATACAAAAAAAATGTAAGGCAAATTGTATGAAAAAGTAACATACTTTTACTTTGATTCTTATTTTGGGTAACATACTTTCTAAACTTTCATTTTGGTATATAAGATGTAAAGTTTTAAACATTTAAGTACCCGAGTAACTGGTTGAAGACTAATTTTAGATTAAAAAGAATCCATGTCACTAACCACGTCACCAAATAATACTGAGTTGGATACCACATCAATCGCTACATAGCATGATAACCGGTTAATGCTTCAACCAGTTACCCGAATACTTAAATGTTTAAAATTTTACATATTAGGTACAAAAATGAAAGTCTTAAAAAAATACGTTATCAAAAACAAAAACCAAGTTAAAGACTTAAAATACGCTATTTTTTCATGTAATTTATCTACAAATATAATATATATCTTGAAAGTGGTCTGAATATATTAGAAGTAAAATAAAAAAAATTAAAATTTATGGGAAATATATAGGGAAAAGTGGGGGAAAAAAGAAAACAAACATTCGTGGAAGCAAAGAGGGAGCGAAGTTCAATACAGCTTAAACCCCTAACAGTTACGATGATGGCAACTGAAACCCTAGATACTCCGACCAATGGCTCGACATCGAACGTCACCGGGGAACTGAATCCGCCGGAAGATTGCGCAAATGTCTCTCATTCATCTCCAGATGCAACACCAGTAGGAGATGTGGAACAAGGAGATAAGCGTAAGAGAATCGAATCCGAAACCGATGAGAAAACCGTTGCAGTTCATCCTCTATGGAAGACGAGTCTGTGTTCTTACTTCAGGCGGACGGGAGGTGAGTGTAGCCATGGAGAAACGTGCCGGTATGCTCATGGAGAGGAGGAGCTCCGACCTCGACCGGACAATACGTGGGACCCTACTTCTGAGATGGCGAAGAAGTTGAAGTTAGAACATGAAGTCAGAGAGAAACGTTCGGACGAAAGAGATGAGGAGGTTATGATGACAGAGACGATATCGGAGGACGGTTGCTCTGAGTCTACTCTCGATAAGTGTTTGGTGAATCTTCCGATGAAGTGGAGTTCAGATAATTTAAGGAGTTTTCTTAATGAGCAGGTGAGTTTTTCCTAATACTGCATTATTGAATTTTGAAAATTGGGTTGATTTCAGGATTTATTAGGGAAAAAGTCGTAGGATTGTTCATTTGATTTACATTTTATGGTCGAATACGAGATGATCTTGTTGCAACAACAGTTTTGTTAGCAGCTTAGGGCGTGTTTGTTTGCAACTTAATGTGCTTAATGGGACTTACAGCCTATTTGGTCAGCTATAAGTAATTGTTTGGTGGGGGCTTAATAATATGGAAAGTAGCTTATTCAACAAGCTTATAGGAGGAAGCTTTGTGCATAAAGCTACGTTTTTTTTTTCTTCAAAGGCATCCCTCCCAAGTTCCAATTAAAATATGCTCTTTCTATCTATGAAAAAACTCTCCCGGACAGATTAGTCCAGACAACTTTCTCTATATAGGACTTACGGTCATGTATAAATATAAGCCTCCACGCCCCTTGTTGAATATCAGAGCATACAGAATGGAAAACCAACCAAACTGCCCCTTAACAAGCTTAATAAGACTTGCAGCTTATTGGTCAGCTATACATGACTGTTTGGTAGTGGCTTAATAACATAGAAAATGGCTTATTCAGTAAGTTTCTAGGAGGAAGCTCTAAAAGAACATGCTACTTTCATCTATGAAAAACCCTCCTAAACAATAACCTTCCCAATCTATACAAACAACTTTATCCATACAAGACTTAATCGAAAACCAACCAAACAACTCCTAAGCCACTAGGTCAATAGGAATTCATATCATTTTCCAAGTATTAAAAGGCCTGCTTATAGAGCTAAGTTGATGATAAAACTCAAGAATCAACAATGCTACAAGGAACAAGTGACTAGTATAAGTTGTCATTAATCCAAATTGAGAAGAACTACAAATTGTTAGCATCAAGCACACACCATGTTAACTACAAATTGTAAGCATCAAGCACACACCATGTTTAACAAAAAAGGTATGAACTTTATCCAACAACAATACAGAATTCACTTAGGATAGATAAATAATGAAAGGAAGAGGATCAACACATGAACGCAATGATTTTACGTTGTTCCACGCCCAATAGGTAGTGTATGTCCACAATGAGAGGAGTGTCGACTTAATTAACCGATGAGAAACCACTCGAGGAATATGATAATCAGAAAAGTGATTCAACTCTCAGAAACTACTTGTTTCTCTCTAACGAGTGTATGTATGCTCTGATATTCAACAAGGGGCGTGGAGGCTTATATATATACATGACCGTGCCTTTACATGACATACTTCAACACAAATCTATGTGCCTAGTTTGACATATTAAAACAAACGAACCATAAAAAGACCTTTAGATGTAGGTTAAAAGAAAATATCAATTTAGAGGGAAGGAAAAATCCAGTAGTACTTGATCGTTAAGCTCGGCAAGCTAATATAAATCATGTTATCACTGTTGTAACAACTTTCATGTCACTTACAGTTTATTTGTTCTCATGATACATCAATATGTTCTTGGCATGAATCCAATTATCTCAAAAAGTCAAATTTGTTATATTGTTTAATGTTGTCATGACGATCTTTTCATAACTTAATACATAAGTTATCAATTCATGACGATCTTTTAAAACTTAATGCTTAAGTTATCAATTATGAAGCTTAAATCAGTTTCTTCATCCTTAAAGATTCAGTTAATCCTCCTTTTTCGGATTAGAGGATGTATATGAAAGTGCGTTTTTTTTTACTGATATGAGCTTCTCCTGCTTTCTAGGGTATTCAGTATAAGTCAGCTAAGACAAAGAAAGGAATGGTTGTAGGCTTTGTAAGTTTTGAAACAGCAGAGCAAGTGAAAACTGCTATTGAGGTATTATTAAGTTATGAAATTGATTTTGATTTCTGCCAACTTGAAAGAGTCCTTGCAGCTTGACTTGTCAAACCTTGTATTCACAGAAACTGCAGGGAAAACCGTTTGGGAATAAAAACTTAAAGATAGCGGATGTCATTCCCAGAGCATTTGACAAAATTGTGAAACCAGCACTGATTTCAGACAATTCAGACATATTGGAATCAGCGAATGAGGTTGAAGATGGGGACTCCGTTAATGGCAGTTCAACCCCTGGAAGTTCGGTATTGAAGGGTAGGAGTGCCCGGGAGGTTGTGACTCCACTTGCCCATATGTCTTATGCAGTTCAGCTGGAGCACAAGAAGAACTCTCTTGCGCAGACTATGAAAAAACTTGTTGGCAACACTTTCTTCGTTTCTTATTTTGAATTGATAATAACATAGTTGCTGTATCATTACTATTACCTCTGCAACACTAGCGTTTCTAATTTTCTTCTTTCAAAGAGACAGGCTATGAAAGATTTCCTATTCTTTGATGAACTGGATTCGTTGATTCACACATCTCACCTGATACCGACTTACTTTTTCATCTTGTAGACTCGAAATGCACGTAAAGCTTGTCCCAATGGTGTTTCACTACCAGATTGGATACTTAAATCCAGGGAAATAGGTGATCTTCAAGTCTACTAAATGATTAATCATAGTAAAATGCTTAATCAGAAAGAAAAAGAATGATTCAACATTCATTCTTCTGAACTTCGAAACCTGTGTTCTTATGGAAATATATATAAAATAGGAAGTCCCCAAAATAATTCCAATTTTTTTTCATTTTTTTTCTTCACGAGTGCAGGTGGTCTTCCTTGCAAACTAGAGGGCATAATTGAATCACCACTTGTAAATGGATACCGCAACAAATGTGAATTTTCTGTTGGATATTCTTTACAAGGAAAACCTACAGTGGGCTTTTCACTTGGGAACTTCAGGTTATCTGACTTCATTCTCATCTGAGTTGCTATTCATTTTTTCTTTCCTGGTCTTACATTTTGTTCATGAATTAAGGTTATTATGATTCAGGGAGGGTGTGACAGCAGTTGAAGAACCTTTAGATTGCCCAAATGTTTCTAGAATTGGTTGCAAGTATGCTGAAATCATGCAGAATTTCCTACAAATTTCACTCCTCCCTATATGGAACAGGATGAATAATACTGGGTTTTGGCGTCAACTGACAGTAAGCTAAATTGTTCCTTAGATTGGAAAAACAGCATTTAGGTTTAAACGATTCTGTTGCAAAATTCCTAGCAGGAACAACTGAAATCAGGATCTTACCAGTGATATCAAACATCAGCTATAAGAAACTGAGAAGGGGATTCCTTTTCTCCTTCCACTAACTGTGTTGTTTTGTGATCTTATAAGGTCCGAGAAGGAAGGACGCCAGGCAAGAATGCTGAGGCTGAATCCGGCGAAGAAAACATTTCAGAGGTCTTGCTTATGGTTCAGGTTGTATTTAGTTCGCCTACTTGAACTGTTGCATCTCTTACATGCTTAGAAAATTTCGTTGAGCCACATGATGAGACCTTTCCGTGGATGATCTTGATTTTTCTTGCATGCAATTATATGCTTCCTTAGCGACATAATATGCCTTTTTTCCTTGCATAATTCTCAAAACGATTCCCTTCTTTTATAGTTCTAAGATCTACACATGTCTCGGATCCTATTTTTCTGTGTGAAAACTGAATATGTTTGAAAGCTAGAAATTAGTCTGACCCACATCATTCAGTTACATTATTTAGGTGTGGTGTATCATTATTGACCTTCTATGGCTCCTTCCCCTCTTCTGTCTTTGATTTCTGTACACAGATTTGCTCAACGGGCTTCGATAATGAAGTTATTAATGTTGAACTTGAGAACATGGCTGAAGCTTTTGTGGTGGGAGCTTCCACAAGTTCTCCATCTTTGCCTCTTACAGTGCTGGTTGTTCAGGTATTGCCTTTTACGTTATGATTGTCTGTTTTAACAAATGAATCAATATTCAAGTTGCACCTTTTTACATCTTATATAGCTGACTATCATCAGTGACTCTCCATAATTTTTAACTTTCCTGTTGCGTCTTTGTGCTTGTGAACTGAATCATCTTGTTGCACCTATAATATACATAGTCAGTCTCTGTCAGGATGGAGGATCTAGTTGTTAGGTTTTGGTTTATGCTTCGAAAGCTATTACTAGTTTGAAGTCTTGTGGTTTCATGGCTTCTGCAGCTTATTATGGTAGCCAAATAATTCTATTAATTAGTTTCAAACTACTTCTCTTAGGGCCTGTTTGTTAGACAGCTTAATGGGACTCATAGCTTATTCAGTCTGCTATGCATGGTTGTTTGGTAGTGGCTTAATGATATAGAAAGTGACTTATTCAGTAAGCTTCTAGGTGGGAGCTTTATGCAGAAAGTCAAGTTTTTCCCATACTTGTTCCTCCCAATTAAAAAACATGCACCTTCCTTTTATGGAAAAACCCTCCCAAACAAAAATCTTCACAATCCATACAGACAGATTAATCCATACAGACAGCTTTATCCATTCAGGACTTGATGGAAAACCAACCAAACACCCCCTTAGCTAGTTGGATGCTTGTAATCATTATTTGACTGTTTATGTTTCGTGTGAATACCTCATGCAGGATCATCTAGGGATATCCAACGTAGCACCAGCTGATGCTCCGTTGCGCACCCTGCCGCTTACCAAGGCTGTAAGTAGATCTGTGGAGGATTCTGAAGTTGTTGCAGAAGCAAGAATTCAAGACTATATAAACAACCTTCGGTTTTGTATATCCCCAACAGCCTTTTTTCAGGTACTGTAATTTTGTGGCCCTTTCCCTTCGGTTGTAGCTCTCGATCTATCTCACTGAACGGAAATTGATGAATTGTGAACATTAAAATCTTGCAGGTGAATACCCTTGCAGCAGAGAAGCTGTATTCGCTTGCTGGGGATTGGGCTGGTCTGGGACCTAATACTTTGCTTTTTGATGTATGCTGTGGGACTGGAACAATTGGGCTTACTTTAGCGCACCGTGTTGGAATGGTATCGTGCTTTTATCCTTCCTCACAATCTTTAACTTGCAGTTTTAATGTGTGAATCTTGAACTAGAAACTATTACTCACCCCGTCCCAAGAAGGGCGTGTTTGTTAGGTGCTTAATGAGCTTAATGGGACTCCCAGCTTATTTGGTCAGCTATACATGATTGTTTGGTAGTGGCTTAATGATATATAAAGCGGCTTATACAATAAGCTTCTAAGAGGAGCTTTATGGAGAAAGCCAAGTTTTTTTTTCTTCTAAAACTGCCATTCCCAATTAAAAAACATGCTCATTCCATCTATGAGAAAACCCTCTCAAACAAAAACCTTCAATTTATACAAATAGATTAATCCACACAGACAGCTTTATCCATCCAACACTTGATGGAAAACCAACCAAACAACCCCTAAGTGTCCAAATTTCTATTTTAGTTTGTCCCAAAATAAATGTTCACTTTCAAAAATAATTGCCTGCTTTGCAACTCTACCCGTGGAAACCTCTACTATTTTGGGTAAGAAAAATTCATTTGGTTGATTAAAAAGTGTAATAATTATAGATTTCTAAAACTGTGTACCTTTTTCATCGTGGACATTTATTTTGGAACAAAGGGAGTATATTCCAAGTATTCTTTCCCCTCTCTATCACTGATAGTTTTGGTTTGCAACCCTTTTATTAGGTTGTTGGGATTGAAATGAATGCTTCTGCAGTAGCTGATGCTAATAGGAATGCTGAAATAAATGGCATTAAGAATTGCAGGTTTGTCTGTTCAAAGGTGAGGACAAGAAGATGACCCTTTACCGACATTCAGTTCAATCTGTCAAAAATGACAAGACTACAATATAAGATCTGTAACATTTCCTTTGGGGGTTTGTTGTATAACAGGCTGAGGATGTGATGGGATCTTTACTAAAGGAGTACTTAACAAAAAAAGTAGATAATGATGCTGATATTGGTAATAAAGAAGAAACAAATGCTTCTGAAGAAAAGGCTCCGGATGCTGAAGATAGCTCGGGGTTAAACCTTAAAGACGAGAAAGAGAGCAATTGTGTTACTGAAAGCAGTAGTAGCAAGATGCATCATTTTGAAAATGTCGTCGCCATTGTTGATCCTCCCCGTGTTGGACTTCATCCCACTGTGAGTAATGACTTGTTTCACCGCTTCTTGCATTTTTGGGTGCATTTGGTATCCGGACAGGACTGGACGGGAAGGAGTGAGGTAGGCGGGGTGAAAAATTTCTATGGAAGGTTTTAGGGTTTTAATTTAACATGGGTAGTTTAGTAATTTACCTATGTGTGTTCCACCTATTTTGGTGGAACTGAATGCATTTTCTTCTACTCAGGTCTTGTCCTGTCCCAGTCTGATATCATGCCAAACATGAGACAAGTTTTCGTACAGTTCAGTCCCCGCGTACCAAACGCACCCTTGAAAATGTTTACTTTGTTTATTATATGCATTTAATTGGTATTGGTGATTGCAGGTAATCAAAGCTCTTAGAACTCATTCACATTTAAGGAGGCTTGTGTTAGTTTCCACTTTAAACTACTTAAATTCATCACCTTCTTTATATCGTCCACGACAATATATTTCCCTAAACGTCGATTCTTTTCCCTTTGATTTCCAGTTACATTTCATGCAATCCCGAAAGCTTAATGGCAAACGCTATTGAGCTTTGCACTCCGTCCGCTGATAAAAACGAGAAAGGGAACAAGAACAATAGAGGATGGAGAAATATGAGCAGTGCTGGTTTGGCTCGCCATCGAGCCAAATCTATGCCCAACTCGGAGCCGTTTCAACCGGTCAAAGCCATGGCGGTCGATCTTTTCCCTCACACTCCACATTGTGAACTAGTCATGCTTCTTGAAAGGTAAATCTTGTTTACAAAACACCTTATTTGTGTTTTATTTACTTATTTGACCACCTCCAAAAATCAAATAGATAGCAATTTTCTTGTTTTGATATATTTCTTGGTAGATTTTAGCATAACACCAATTAATCATTTTGGATTTTGTTAACCCATTATATTATATGGATTCGAATTTCGTCTTATATCTTCATTGCACGGTTTTGTATGGCAACCACATGAAAACACATCATCAGAAAGAGAATCAAAACGTAAATTAAATAACTTCTATGAGACTCAACCCTACTTAACCCACAACCCAATTTGAAAGCTTTTGCCATTTGACAACATATCTTTCAAGTCCGAGTATTTACACATTTAGGGCCTGATTGCTAGCAGCTTAATGAGCTTAATGGGACTTGCATCTTATTTGGTCACCTATACATGACTGTTTGGTAGTGGCTTAATGATATAAAAAGTGACTTATTTAGTAAGCTTCTAGGGAGAGCTTTATGCAGAAAGCCAAATTTTTTCCCGACCTCCCCCTCTTAATTGAAACGCATGTTCCTTCCATCTATGAATAAACCCTCCCAAACAAAAACATTTCCTATCTAATACAAACAGATTTATCCACATAGATAACTTTATCCATACATGACTTAATAGATAACCAATCAAAAAGCCTCTTAGTCCATGTCATAGGCTTTTTATTACATTCTAGTCTAAATTTTGGTGTGTTACATTAGGTCTCAATTCAAATCCGACTTCGCCATTTTCGTAAAAAGACATTCTTTTGCATTACACAATGCATGAATCATCATCATCATCATGTGAAAAGATGCACATTTATATAACTAATTCACTTCCCCCTTTAGTTTCTTCTGCCTCATTTACTCATGCTTCTTCCGCTTCCTTTTTCTTTATCTTCTTTTGATCCATCATCTCTGAGGAGCCTGCCCAATAACAGTCCCAAAATCCCTCTTTTTGTATGGCCCCCACTCCACTGTTTCTGCTTTCTGGGTTTACGACGACTGACCAAGAGACCTGCGTGGCTTTTCTGAAATAGTTGCTCTGTCTGCGTAGACCCCACATTCAGATAAAATATGCCGAGTTTGTTTGGTTTAGTTTCTTTATCATCTTTCTTTTGTATTGATTTAGAATAATGCCATAAAGATACATAATTGAGATACAATTGTGACATTTGGTGATCGAACTACAATTACCACTTGATTTTGATTCAACCCTTTATTGATTCTTCGATCTCGAAGTGATATAATGGTTAAAGGGAAAAAGCCTCGATTCCTAAAGAATTATGGGATCATTGGTGGCCATATGCCATTGATTTCCCTGATATCCCACACCTGCAAAGCAAGATTCTTTGAACAATCAAATCCTTTTTGAAAGCGATAGATGTTGAAAATGGTGAAGGATGGTGCGGATCAAAGTGACAAGGTGCTGAAGCCGATGAGAATAGTGCCGGAGGCTATGTTTCAAATTAAAACACGGAGTTTGTTTGAAAAAATGAACAGCTTGTGCAAAAAAAAGGGTTTGTAACCGGCAACCTTGAGCCGACTCACACAACCCTGCCGATATATAGCAGGCTTGACATGCCGTGAATTCTTTTGAATGAGAGAGGTGCCTTCGGGAACGCAGACACAGGTTTTACATGGTTGTTGTCAGCTCGTGCCGAAAGTGAATGGCTTAATAATGTAGCGTAAGATATTGGTTAACTTCGTTTTGTTGTTAGGAAATAAAATTGTTTAGAAGGTTAAAACAGTAAATTATATCAAGTCTTGGGGAGTCCACCTGTCTTGTATTCTGGCGGTGTCTTCCCACCTATTTGCCAATTGAGTTACACGTTGGAGGCAAAACAATACAAATATATCACTAAGATGCTTCATTTTGAACCTTTTTTAAGTATATAATATTTACATATGGTAAATACTCACATACGAATTTACACATTGGTGAGATTTGAATACTGAATTTCGTGGAAGACTGATATCTACTGATGACCTGGATACTGTTGATCCAATGATCTGCTTCATTTAAGATCGTCAATTGATCCTTTAATTCAACACCAGTAAAACCATACAAACTCGGTAATAATTATTAATTTGAATACTACAAAATATTTTACGAATCAACGTGGTTTGGCAAGACGATCGAATATAAAGGTTTCATTACTATTGGAAAATACGAACGATATGCGCTTAAAAGAGAAGAGATGCGTACTAAAAGTTTAAAATGTGACTTGTAACTGAATAGTATTAAATTAGGTTAATTCATTATAAATTTGATTATTATTATAGGGTTGGGTTCACATGAGACAAAACTGTTTTTGTGAAAAATGATTTTTACACTTGAAACTAAACTTCATAACAAAATGTGGTGAACGTAAAAAAACCCGATTCTTCACAGCAAAAACACTGTGAATGTTACCTTCACAGTGTTTTGCTGTGAAGTTTCATGTGTAAAAATCGTGTTGCACGAAAACAGTCTTGTCTCACATGATCCCAAGTCTATTGCTATATTTTATTTCGTTAAATGTTTGAAACTGCGACACTTCATATTTAAGTGACAATAGGAATAGTGTATGTTTAACCACTTGGGTTGTGACGTAATGGTTAGGGGTATGGGATGTAGTGGAAATGTTATATTTTTTGGGTTTAAGTCCAGATGCTACTGTAATCCATGCAATCATGGAGGTTCATCTGCGATGACTTTTCGTGGTCGGCTAGTGTCCATAAGTTGTTGGCCTAGATACTCTGGTTGTCAAAAAAAAAAAAAAAAGGAAAAAGGAAAAGAAAGTAATAGGTTCCTACCTAAGAAATCTTGAGAGAGTTTAAGTTTTTCGTTTTCTTTTATAATATGTATGGGAATAATAAAGAAACAACAATTGCATGTCAAAAGTAAATGATCGTAACTGTTTATCGAACAAGTATGATAAACATAAAAAGTCTTATCCGGTAAGTAAGAGTGGTGATTCTTATTGTGTAAGGGACCGTTCATCAAACACTTACCCAGTAAGCATTTAGCGGTAAAATTCAACATTATCATTTACTTACCGGGTATAATTTTTAGTCAACAAAAAACGACTTTCTATGTAACAAATTACCTGGTAAGAGCTGACCGTGGTAAAATTCATTGCCCTTACTTATCGGGTACGACTCTAGGTCCTTGTCTCGCTCTTACCGGATAAGATTCATGGTCATTTCCATGTTTATCCAATAAGGTAATGTAATTTGGTATGCGCTTACCCAAGTAAGCATTTGGTAAACGGCCCCTAAGAGTCATTTACCAACAATCTTACAATATATTTTCGACAGTTGAAATCTTTCATAGTAAGGTAAGTGAGAATGATTACTCTTACCAGTAAGCGTTTGACAAACAACACATAAATATTCAGAAGTCGTTGTACTCGTTCTTTAAATGAGAGTTTGTACGTAACAAAAAAACAATCGAAGGTGTTCAAAAGATAACTAGAAAGTTGATAGTTTTAAGCACAAATATCTATTTCCATCGGGTTTGAATGATCGACGATTGTCATATTTAAAATGCTACATTATTTGTTGTTCGATTTCATAAATTTAGAGCAAACTCCATTTTTTTAATCTGTTGAAAATTGCTATTTTCGTTTTCTTATGTTCTGAAATTACGGTTTTCATCCTTGTGGTTTACAGTTCATTGTTTTTTTACGTCTATATGGTTTATAATTCATTGTTATTTTCGTCCCTCGTACTTAATAGTAAACCGCTGACGAAGCTAGTATTATGAACGAAAACAAGTTACAAACCATCACAAAGATAAAAACCGTTATTTCAAAAACACAAGAAGGAAAAGTGTAATTTTTTAACAAAACACATAGACAAAAATCATACTTTACTTTTAAATTAAGGTCTAAAAAGCATAAAAGGGAAAAAGAAAAGGAAAATGTTAGTATTCATAAAAGCTGGAAATTTTTGACAACTACCCATTTCAAAGTATGATTTTGTCATTGTCCCAGCGGTATCGTAGTCTTTGATTATCTAGAAGGTCATAGGTTCAAATTTCACAAAAGATGAAGAAGATGTGTGAGTTTATTTGTTACATTTGTCGTATATAAAAATCATATACTTCAAAAAAAGTATGATTTTGAATCAACTAATTTTACACAATATATTTTAACGTTCAATTTTTATGTGTTTGTGAAACAAAAAAGTTTCATATATTATGAACTGAATACATATGAAACAAACACATTTTGAATCAAATATATATTAATCAATATACTGAATTCCAACCTTAGATTAAAAAGATAACGTGAATAATACCTAATGATAATGATTTTTACAGTTATCACAGTATATATAAGTTTCTCAGTTAATTATTTTCCTTTTGTTTTCTATAAGAATCTAAATATATGGTTGTTTTTATTTAATTAGGTGAAATAAGAATATAATTATTTTTATTTATGCAAAAACCTTTTTTTCATTATTTTATTTATTTTGGAGAAAAAGTAAAAGAAAACGAGAATTAAATATTACTGTATTTTACAATCATGCCCCTCAACCATTTTCCAATTGAGGCCAATGCACCAAACAAAAGAGGGGCAGCCCACCACCAACAAAATTCTAATTCCAATTCCAATTAGATAATATAAACAATTTATTAATGATAAGATTATTTAATAAATAAAATACCAATCTCTCTCTCTATATATATATATATAGAACATGAAAACGCACGAATTACATGTAAAATCAGTTGATTTTACATGTGATTTTTATATAAAATGACATGTGATTCAAGTGTTTTTTATCATCTTATTTGTTAATTGTTCCCGTATAAAGTGGACTATATATAAGAGTGAGTTCAAATGAGATTATCACTACCTTATAAAAACATGAAAACACTCATATCAGATAATGTGACTTAATGGTATGTAACTACTTGGCCTGTGACGTACCAAAAGTCGTTTACATCTCTATTATAGTACCATATGTAATATGTGTTTTTGGGTGAGCTCCTCATTTTATATATATATATATATATATATATATATATAGATGACGTTTCAAATGCAACCTATCACATTGTACAACCAATGCAACCCAATCAATTGAGATATTTATGGAAATGATGAGAGTTCATTTATTATGATTTGAATATTTATAAAATATGATTAGAGTTCATTAATTATGATCAATACTTTATATTAAGAAACAATTAAAACTTTTATGAAATCACATATTCATCAAATTAAATGGACGGTTGAGATTAAGTTGTATTAATTGTATAAATATAAAGAATTGCATAATAACTCACATCTCTCTCTCTCTTTATATATATATATATATATATATATATATATATATGGGATGAACCTACTTTGGTGGTTATGGTTTCACGTACCACCGTATTATTCCTCCGTCGAAGGGTAATACCACCTTATGTATTTTGAAACTACAATGAGAATAAATTTTATTTGGTAGAGTTGATTTGCAAGGCTTTTATTCCATCCCACACCCAAATTTGAATCGTGTTAATGTCATTTTCTTAATCAAATGGTGTCATCAATTGAAAAAAAATTCCGTATATTTGTTTCTTATAGTTAAAAGATGTCACCGTTTGAATTTTTTTATATATAATCAAATAGTACCATCATCTGAATTTTTTTAATCATCATAATATATATATATAATTTATCACAAAAGCATGACAAATCCTACACTCACAAAATTTTGACTTTTTGGTGGGAAGAGTGAATAATCATCATCACACATTTTATGAGAAACACCAAGACATCAAATATTGAATTGCTCACAAACACCCTCCCAATTTCCATCACTATCATTCACACATTGCTTCTGTCTTTCTTCTACCTTTTATCTCTTCTTCAATCATATATACTTTTTTTTATTAAAAATTTAAATGGTTTTTTATATAATTTTTTTATCTTCAAAAATTACAATATTTTTCTTAAAAAAAACGTTTTTCCCCCTAATTTATATAATTATTTATGAGCAATAGATAAAAACAATTGTTATATAAATTATCTATATAATATCATAAAATATTTGACAAAAGCTCTTAAACACTATTTTTTATGCATGAAGTATTCTTTATTGATGCATATTACTTAAAATTCAAAATTACAAGTAAATTGTGCAACTTATTAAAGCTTTATGTTTGAATTCGTGTAACTAATTGCAGATAAACATATGCAAAAACCGGATAAGTATCTCATTTTAAATATAAAATATCTAAAATATATTTAAGATATTTATTGAATTATAACAAAACTAGAAGAAAACTCGTGCAATGCAGCGATACACATCTCGATTTTAATGTATTATTTGTCTATGTCAATGTTATAATACGATTTTATGTGTTTTTAAGAAAGCAATAATGATTTTATCTTTGAATAAAATATAAATTTGAAGATATCATAAAATTTTGGAAAAAAATATATCAATGTTAATATCAAATAAACTATTTAAAAATTCTCATTTTTTATGTAATTTATTTAATTTATTTTTTATTATAATTTAATTTAAGTTTAATAACGAAATAATTTATTTTTGGTTTAATAATATAACATTTTATAAAGATAATAATTAAGTATTCTGTTAGGACTCAATGATTATCCTAATTATATTTTAGATTTATTTATAGTTAAAATGAGATGTTTATCTTGTATTTGATTATATTTATCTGCAGTTAGTTATATGAATTCAGATATGGAGCTTTAATAAGTTGTACTTACGCACAATCTACTTGCAATCTTGAGTTTTAAGTAATATGCATTAATAAACAATATTTTACGCATAAAAAATGGTTTTTAAGAGTTTTTGTCAAATGTTTTATAATATAGTATAGATACTAATTATCTTTTTAAAAAATTATATTCTTAAACCAAAAATAAATGACTTAATTATTGAATCTAAATTAAAATAAAAGATTTAATTAAAGAAATTACACAAAAAATAAAAAACTTGTAAAAATTTAATTTGATACTAAAATTGACATATTTAAAAAAAATTATTATACCTTCAAATTTATATTTTATTCAAAAACTAAAAAAACATTATCGTTTTTCCAGTACCACATAAAATCGTATTATAACATCGACGGAGACAGAATAAAACGAAACATTAAAATCAAGATGTATTTCACTGCATTATGCGAGTACATATCTAGTTGTTTTTAATTTTAGAGTTCTTTTTAAGTAATTTGTGTTTTAAGTCCACGTGAAAAACATGAAAGATATATCACAAGTTATCAGTTTTCTATTTATTTATATATACATGTTTTGTGATAAACGAGTAACGATGTTTTTGGTATTTAAACCTACTCTTGTCTTCGATTTGAGTTGCATTAGCTCATCAATTTACTATATCTGACAAACAACATTAATTTTTGGAAACTGTTATTGAGATAAGAAGTTCAACGTTTATACGATTGTCTGTTAGCGTTAGGTGTTCTTTTTGATAAGTCACAAGGATTGTTGTTCTTTCATAATTCTCTATTGGCCAAAAATAGCGCCGACTATATATATACATATACACGTATCTATCTTAAAAACCACTGAAATATAGTAATAACAATGTGGATCCTTTTAAGATCCTAATCATAAAATCGATAAATTAACAACAATATTTTATGAACATCATATGTTGTGATAATTATTGAGAATTTTTATTTTATAAGTATTGTTTCATGTGATTTTTTTCCATCAAATGCTAATATTTAATGTAATGATTAACATAATGTGTTTGTTTCATATGTAATTTGACTCACAATGTGAAACCTTTTAACGTGTATTTTTTGTTTCGCAAATACACCAATGTGAAACACAAAATAAGTGTCCACAATAGAAATGATCAAATTACATGGTTTTAGACATGAATAATTATTACACTTTTTTGTTAAACGAATGACAACTCTACCCTTATCAACTCTTAAATATTAATGCATTAATTAAGGGTGGAGTTAGAAATTTAGTTATTTATTTTTGAGAATGAAGACTTATTTTGGGACAAACATAAATAGAAATCTGGATAGTTAATCAATACTTTAAATCACAATGTTAAATGAAAAATAATATAATATAGCACATGATCCAACGGTTTTATAGTTCTTACAATTTTATCTGTAAATTAGCGCTTATCAGATAAATTATTACAAATGATACCGTTTTTGTTGACTAAAATCATACCCGGTAAATAAATAATAATATTGAATTTTACCAATAAATACTTATCAAATAAGTGTGTGATAAACGACCCTAATATTGTTATATATATACACATACTTCATAATAACATAAGATATGATTATTTAGGCTATTTTATTGAATTTTCTTTGTTGTAAATTGTAATATTAAAAAAGAAAAGTAAATAAAAAAAGAGAAGTGTTGAATACTCTTACACATATGGTTACAAAGGAGACCCATATCATGTTTGTTTAGGTAAAAGAAAGCAACATCAACAGAATTCTCAAATGAGCCATTGTCATATCATCATCAAGATTCAAAGGTGGTGATGGACACAAGTGATAAAAGGTTAATTAAAAAGGAAAATTAATTTAAATTTAAAAAAGAAAAGAAAAAAGAAGAGGGGGTAGGAATGACTATTGTCAAGAAAGCCACAAGACAGAGAGGGAGATGAATAGTGAAGTAGGCCCATTCTTTTGCTCTATTTTTGTGTATGGGGGAGAGAGAGAGAGAGAGAAAGAGAGAGAGAGAGAGAGAGAGGGGGGGGGGGGGGGGGGGGGTTTAAATGACACCACCATACCACCCCTATGATTTTTGCACACACTCTCTCTCTCATCTTCCACCATTAGTCTTCAAGATTTTCAACTCCAATTTCTGGGTGCCCAAAAAAGATCAAAAACCCATCAAAATTGCTACATGAAATGATGAAATCTGAAGAGAAAAGAAGCATCATGTTTGTAGGTGAAGGGCATGATTCAAGTTCATCCCAAACTGAAGAAGTTGTCATCCCTATTCACAAGGCTGGTTTTCATTTTCTTCCCCTGTTCTTATTCATCTACATCATCTTCATATTGCCCTCTTTTCTCTTTTTCAAATGCCTTCTCTCTCTCTCTCTCTCTCTCTCTCTCTCTCTATATATATATATATATGTATACATGAAATCACTTTTGGGTCTTCCTTAATCCCAACATCTATTGCCAAAGTTATGATCTTTTCAAGTTCTTAGCATGTGGGTATCTTAGTTTGTGAGATCAACTTCCTGTACCTTCATGCTGATCAAGAGTAAGCTATATATACATACATATATGTATGTATATATATGATATGGTTATTTGGATGCTCCATGAGGATTATAATGAAGTCCTATACTAATACATCATTATTTCCCTTGCATTTTGCACAAAAATGGTGTTTTCTATCAAGAAATGATAACTAGAAGCTAAACTTTGCAGTCTTTTCATGCTAAATTTAGATAGAAATTTAAGGTTTATGATCTTCACATCTATGAGTACAAGCAAATACACAAGTGTTCGTGACACCCATGAGACCAGTTGTAAATGCCCAGAAAACTGAACCTTCACAGCAAAAACATTGTGACATGATCAGTTTTTTTTTTTGGGTGTGAAGAGTCTGTTTTTGTACCTTTGCATGCTTGTTGCTATGTAGATTCAGTGTTATTTTATGGTCAAAGAGGTAGTTCTTAATAAAAGATAAATGGAGTAATCTTCAATCTTCAAATCCACTCAAATTCCATGATCTAATTGCATCTTGGCTTTCAAGACTTGTATAAATGAATGATAGTTGCTTCAATTGAACAACACGCATGATATAGATCTCCCTTCACCTATCATCACAACATCTACCAAACAAAATACATGATTTGGCAACTTGTGATTTCCACTTTAACGACATGAAATCATTGCATTTAACCGATCAAAAGATGTTGCCACAATCGGAGGTTAAGCTAGAAAGCAAGCACTAATCATGCAGAAAACATAAACAATCGGTTATACTTGTATTAGAATTCGGCTTTTGTTAATGATCTTTGGTGAAAAGGGTCCTCATATAAGGGAATAAAAGCAAGTACAAAAGCCTAATCCTTGTTTACAGCCAGAAAGCGATCTTGCTTTTGATCAACTTTCAATCCCACTTATCAATCCTCATGATTACAGCACTAAGGAACTGTTTTGTAACTATTACTCACTGGATTAGTGGCATTCTTTATGCAACTTGAAATCAGAAAAGGCTTCATATAACCTGCCTTAGTGCAAAATGATTTGGATT
Organism: Cynara cardunculus var. scolymus; assembly: GCF_001531365.2. Classification (NCBI taxonomy): domain Eukaryota; kingdom Viridiplantae; phylum Streptophyta; class Magnoliopsida; order Asterales; family Asteraceae; genus Cynara; species Cynara cardunculus. The sequence continues at coordinate 2,985,552 of NC_037538.1, forward strand.
GCATATATATTATCAATCAAGATCTCCAAAAAGAACCAAAAGTTCTTGCTTTTTTGCAATTCAAACTATTCCTTTTTAAGGCCGGTATCGTGTAAAGCTTGGTTTAAGCCTAAAGGGACTTTATTACTTCAGTCATATTAACGTAGAGACGTGGGGAACATGTGGGTGTTTCAAAAAGCGGCAACTTTCTTCTCGTCACCTTCAACCATTTCAAGATTTCTTGATCCGTTCGTTATCTTTCAAACTATTGATGATTAGTTGAAGATGAGTTTTCTTGATCATTTTCAGGTTGTTGAAGAGGAGATTTCTACAGTAGGTACAGAAACACCAAATGGGAAGAACTGGAAGAAACAAAATCTGTTTTTGGAGATACCATCAAGAACATCACAAGCCTCGTCATCTCATGAATCTGTTCAAATCAAGATCACCCCCACACCAACTCCAACTTCAAAGAAAGTAAACTTCAATCTGACACCAAGTCCTTCAGAGATCAGACCAAATGCACCTGCTCCTATTCACTCATCAAAAACCAAATCTTCCAAGAAAAGTCTGCTACCAAAACTGAGTTTTATGAACAAAACTACAATCCCAGATACAGAAAGGATCGATAGTAATGTAGTTCCAGCAGTGTCATCTTCCATACCACAGGAAAAGACTTCAATCGCGAGATCTTGGTCACTTACCAAGATCTTTACCCCTCAAAGGACAGCATCTTTACCAGTTACCCCCATTGCACAGTCAGATCAAGGATCTGTATTGGGGAACTCGGGTGGTTCACTTAATTTGGAGGTAAGTTGTATGTTTTTAACATGAATAGTAGTAATTTTCTGATGATCTAATCTCAGGATTGTGAAAAGTTGTTGTGATCTTTCTATGTGGGTAGACTAAAGTCCAAGGGTGTATAGCTCGATCACGATCAGTCCCAGTGCTGAATGAAGATATAAGCATCAAGAGAATGGATTCTTTTTTCCGTGTGATTCCTTCAACTCCACGAGTGAAAGATTCAGATACCGTTTCACCAACCCCTTCTCCTGCTCGTGATGCGGGTAATTCTTGATCCTCAGAAATTTAACAAAGCTTGAATCTTTGAGCCTTGATTACATATATGTGACAAAGCTTGAATCTTTGAGCCTTGATTACATATATATGACAAAGCTTGAACTTTGAGAATACATAGAACCCCCATTAGATTACTCTAGAAAAGAGCCCTTGTGGCGGGAAAAGAGATTCCAACATATACTAAAAGAAAAATGGTCCAAGTTTAGCCGATGTGGGACTTAGACATTTCTTCATCATGAATTGTCCGTTTTTCTTCAGAAAACGAAGAAGGGGATGGTGAAGACATACCTGAAGAAAAAGCTGTTTGTAGGATATGTTTGGTTGAACTCTGTGAAGGCGGTGAAACCTTGAAAATGGAATGCAGCTGCAAAGGCGAACTCGCTTTAGCCCACAAAGATTGTGCTGTAAAATGGTTTAGCATCAAAGGTAACAAGACTTGCGATGTGTGCCATCAAGACGTCCAGAACCTACCTGTCACACTTCTGAGGATTCAGAGTACGGTTAGAAACCGAAATACTGGTGCAAGTAGATCCAACATGGAAATAAATGCATACAGGCAAGTTGATGTTCTTCCCATTTGAGCCATTCTTTGCTACTTCCTTTTTTCAAATTTGAAATCTGGATTAGCATCTAACACCAGTTTTTGATCTTGAATTGACAGTGATGTTTATAGGGTGTGGCAAGAAGTGCCTATTCTTGTTATTGTCAGTATGTTGGCCTACTTCTGTTTCATTGAACAACTTCTGGTAAGGTTCAAAAAAACCATATTTTTTGTTGAATTCAGTTTCTAAAGCATAAAAATTTGACACAACTACATTTTGTATGAAGGTTGGGAACATGGGTACAAGTGCAATTGCACTCTCTCTTCCATTTTCATGTGTTTTAGGTCTTCTTTCATCCATGACCTCTTGGACCATGGGTAAGCAAACAGTCTATAGATGTGTTCATCATTCACCTTTGCCACTTTATTATATCTCCTGATTCAAAGTTCTTTATCTGTTTGCAGTGAGAAGAAGATTTGTGTGGTTATATGCATCGATTCAGTTTGCTTTTGTTGTAATCTTTGCACATATTTTCTACTCCGTGGTAAGGAACGTGACTCGCTTGCATTCACCATTTCACGCTAAAAACGTACTCACTCTTTTGGTTTAATGGTGTTCAGGTTCACGTTCAGCCAGTTTTATCGATTCTTCTTGCAACATTTGCGGGATGTGGGGTTGCAATGAGTGGCAGTTCGATTATTGTTGAGGTTTTAAGATTGAAGAGAAGATGGTGGCATGATCGGTCGGACCAACAAATGAACACCCAGATCGTTTTACATCCAGAACCACGACGCACCCAAACTGCATCATCGTCCCATGCCGCTCCTACACATGATGTTGAAATTGGGAATACAGAAGCTCAAAGAGGGAGCTAAGTTTGGTATCAAGTTGCAGTAGGAAAAAAACAAGAGGATGATGAGAACAAGAACAAAATGTTTGAATGTGGTGAGCTTGCAGTTTTAGTTGAGATAGAGTGTTGTGGTGGCAGAGTTTAGGTCTGTATATCGAAGAATATCATCCAAAAGCATCATGAAAATTTGATTTATCGATGGCTTATGTTTGATAACATGGAATGAAAGCTATGGTTGTACTCATAGCGATGTCCAATCGAAAATGTCCCGAAAATCATATTCGAACATGTCAATTGATGCACAATTCATAAAAATTAAGATTAAAAAAACTCGGAAAATGCTTCTTAAAGACTTAAAGGTGAGATGCATCTAGAGAGATGAGGTGATTCAGATATTCTGTTCATCATCTATTCTGTATGATTCATCTAAATGTGTTGCATAAATATTGATACCAAATTCAATCAGCTGCTGGTAAATATGAATCCATCCGATTCGGTAAATAACTTATAATGATAAAATTCGAAAGTAACCAATAGGTAAAGAATCAAACGAATAGATCCAGAAGATCTGACTGAAATTTACATCACGAATATTAAATGGTAAGATATGAAATTCTCACTTTGTATAGATCTAGATCTAGATGACGATGAAGAAGATAATGTAATCAGATTTAATTTTAGAGGAACTCTCTTCTTGCGGCGGAACTGAACTCTGCTCGTCGGATATTATATTGACGTTTCTTGTACAACATTCCTCCTAATCCAACAACACACACCGCACCGATCACTCCAATCGCAATCCCGGCCTTCTTCCCGCTGCTCATCCCTCCGGACGAAGCTTCCTTCGTTTCCTCGGTCTTCACATTGGCAGAAGACACGTCACTAGCATCCGCCAGCTCCGGTGCCGGAGGCAAAGATGGAGGAGAAGACGTGTCGAATGAAGGAGTGGGGGACAGATCTGACGACGGCGGAGGTGCTGGCGGAGAACCGGTTGTAGGGGATGGGGAAGGGACTGGAGGTAAATCAACGGAACCAAGTTGTGGAGCGGGAGATGGCGAAATTTGAGGCGGATCTGAAGAAACAGAGAGAGTAAAGAGAAGTGTGAAAGCCAAAGAATAAATGAACCTGTCGGTAGCCATTGTTGTTGATGCTGCTTGTGTAGTATGAGAATCTGTTGAAGATTGAAAATGGCAAATCCGGCGACGAGAAGAGAGAAGAGGGAAGACGCGTAGATATGGAGAATCGAATTCTCTACAAAATTCTTAGCATTAACGTTGAGCGAAGATTGAGGTGGTATTTATGTGGGCTGGTGAGCTGGCATTTATGAGTTCTTGAACATCAGGTCAAATGAAGTAGTAATTGTATAGTGTGCTTTTTTTAGAGGGTAAATAGAAGTGATTATCAACTTATCTTATTTCAAACTGAAGTTTTATAAAAAAATGTTTGGATTAGTTTATAATGATACTTATACATAATAAATTGATAAGTTATTTTTTAGTGTTTAATAAGTTTTTTGCTCATATATATATATAAAAAGATCAAAAATGACATTCTTTCATACAGTGATGCAATTATGCTACATATTAATAAAAAACGTTGTGACACATATAAAGTGTATGCATAAGAATTAGATGAGCATGTATCATTGACGATCTAGATTTACAAGCAAGTGTTTTACATATTGAATCATAAGTACTTGTGCGTGCGTAGAAGAAAAAGACCAAAGACTCAGACTTTCGAAAAAGATTGAAGAACTGAACAGCAAGGTCGGAGCCGGAAGACGAGGGTTCGATGGATGAGAAGAATTGGGATGCAAAGTAATATATGATAGCAACCTTTTATGATTATGGTAAACATTGGCCAAAACCTTTTTGTTGTTGTGGTTGTCTTCCACCACCACACCACACCACCATAACCTTCCTCCACCGCTACCGACGGCGCCATCTTGTCTTCATAATCCGTCGATGCAATCTAACATATACGAGTAGGAATGGGAAGGTAAAAAGGTAATTTGGTTTGCAAAGCTGATAAATTGTTTCAAACAAGTTAGAAGAGAGTAACTCATCAAAAAAACTTCTAATTACCGGTGCCAAACCGAAATTCTTCATCCAAACAATAAAAACTTTTTATTACCTGTATCACACCAGAACGAGTTTATAAGCACTTTAAATAAGCAATCATAAACACTCTCCGAATCAATTAAATAGTAACGAAAAATAATCATTTTCAGAATCTACTACAAAATAATCAACTTCATTATGAGCTACTTATGTTTTGAGAAACAAAAAATTGAATAGCAATAAAACCAATCGGTCTCACATGGCACCTAGCCTCCAAGGAATCCGATACCAGTGGACTATTTAAGATTTACCAGACGTTAAGGAGCATAAGGGGCTCCGGACTCAAACCTGAGACCAACTGCTTTTTAAGCAAACATAATCTTGTAAGCTTCTTATTCTTTTCATGTATGGTTATGATTAACTGAAATGACTTTTTTCCATTGTTTATAGGTACCTATAAGTACATGGTCAGCCTTGACCATGTGTAGCCACGACAACGACGCAGAGCATCCCAACCAAAGGGCATCAACAGATAATCCAATCCACCACTGCCCTACGTTGATTTCGACCTGTGATTGTTGATTTCTTTGTTTCTCGCTCTCGATTCTTGATTTTAAGTTTCTTCCTTTTTCATACTTGATTTAAGGTTTTTTTTTCCTGCCTTTTCCAATTTGCTAATGTGCCTATTGGTTCTCATTGTTATTTTCTTTATATTTGTGGCTTGATTTGTTTGCTCACTGTTCATAATATTACCAGGCTTAATGACGCCCTCTAACTATTCGATGAAATGTCACAAATGCAACCTCTTTGATATTCTTTTTAGTTTAATATAAAATGTTGAAAAAATTGGTTACATAGTTTGATTCGATTTCCCAACCATGCTCTGAATTTTGACAATTCAGTGATAGACATTCAACCATTAAATCCCTAATCGATAGACATTCAATCATCGAATTCCTAATTGATTACAGACAACTATCAAACCCCAGTCGATGTGTTATATGTGATTAAGATGTGTTATTAAACACATACCTTTTATCTTCTTCCTCGGCTTCGAAATCGACTGTACGCTCTCCTTAACTCGGCCGGAACCTGTTACTTCCTCAGTTCCTTGTTTTCGGTTTACCTAATAGGCCTACTATCACTGTGATGTTGTGATAATCACACCACTGATGATGATTATCACTCTGAGGATGATCAGAATAATCATCATCGTGTTATTTCAATTTTAGTTACCAATTTTACCCTCCCACGCCTTTAGTTTTTTTTGAATTTTTTTAATATTTATTTAATTTTGAGAAATCCTTTAACTTATCTTAAAATTTGATTTATAACATAATGTATGGCCTAGAGACTGTTCTTGCATTCGTAAATCACAAGGTTCTCATTTGAACCATATTCTGTATGTATATACTAGAAAGATACTCGCACAATACAACGAGATACATCTCGATTTTAGTGTTTTTTTGTCTTAGTCGATGTTATAATATGGTTATGTGGTTTTTAAAAAACGATAATTTTGTTTTTGAATAAAATATAAATATGAATATATCATAAAAAATTAAAAAAAAATATTGATATTAATATCAGACTAACTATTTAAAATTTCTCGTTTTTTTGTGTATTTCTTTAATTCATTTTTTTATTTGGTTTGATAATATAATTTTTTATAAAGATAATAATTAAGTATTTTGTTAAAATTCAATAATTATCCTAATTATATTTTAATTTTTATATATTTAAAATGAGATGTTTATATTTTATTTGATTATGTTTATCTAAAGTTAGTTATACGAATTCAAACATGAAGCTTTAATAAGTTGTACTTACATATAATTACTTATAATCTTAAATTTTATGTAATATGCATCAATAAACAATACTTCATATATAAAAAATAATTTTTAAAAGTTCTTATAAAATGCTTAATAATATAATACAGATACATGCATATATATATATATATATATAGGATGAATAACGGGACTAACAGCCGGTCCAATCTAGGGTCCAAAAGGGATGAGAAGTTTTTTGAGTAGGCTTAAAATCATAACGCATCGCATGGCCGGGCCCACCACAAGAAAGCTTATGGGTTTCCTCATAGGCTAATCGCAAGATCGATCTCTGACGAACTAAGGGCAACTCCAACCTTGACGCTAAAAGAAACACCAAATAAGTGGGCCCGTTAACACCAAAAAAATACTCAACTCCAACCTTTTGCCGTCCACCTCTTCCACGGCAAATTTGCCGTTCATTTCCTTCCTCCGGCAAAATTTTGGTGTTTTTGGCGTGCGATTGGATCCAAAAGAACGGCAAAATTAGGGTTTTACCGTTCGATTGGAGTTGCTCTAAGAGGAACGGGTTTAAAATCATTTCAAATTACAGGTTAAATTTTGGGATCAAGGAAATGTGTAATGATATGCAAATTCGAGAGGGTCCGAGGGACACACACGTTGACGACAACGATGGAGTCCTGAAGGAGACGTTAGGATTCAACAATCGATCATCAATGATCAAGACAATTTATAGACTCTCCCTTCGATGACAATGTGTCATTTGTGTTGGATCAATCAATATAATAGGTTAGAGGCAACAATTAGGGGTCAACATAAACGCTTGAAAACTAGGCAAGTCCTGGATCTGGAACAAGACTCGTTACAAACTTACAATTAAAGAGTTATAAAAGATCACCCTCTATCAAATACGAGTTTTTTTAATTGGTCAGATAAAAGACCGAGTAGAACTAAAGAAATTAAAGCCCCATGTGATATTTACTCATTAGTCAAGTGGACGGTCTTGAAACTGGTTCAAATACTAGTTATCCCGGTGCTTTTTTTTAACCATGGGTCTTGGGGCTAGCTTACGCATACCTCAACTAATCCCAGGAGCCCCGGAGAACAACCAGAAAATCCTCGGTGGGCTTGCATAACTAGTACAAGTGACCTCTAACCAGAATCCCCAAGGACTCGAGCTTTATCGTCAGTTGAGTTAACCACCCAAGGTTTTAGGCTAAGGACCAGTTAAGGGAACGAAACAAGTTATACTTTAACCAGTCTACGACAATGGCATTTCTATAATAAATGGATGGTAGTATTGCCTAACTAACAATGACAACAATAGTATTTTCACAATTCTATAAATAGAGATTAGGATAAGTCAAGTATTATACTAGATTCTATTATATTTACAATCGAACCTGACTCTTGAAAGTAGGTAAACTTGTAATATTTTTTGAAGGTAATTTTGCTTCTTGTCAAACTTCAAGGAAAATGGACAAGCACTCAAAACTTTGTACTAATTACTGTTAGGACAAAGGCAATTTGGATTTCTCAATCAGAAACTAAAACAGGATGGCTGTAGGAGAATTCAAGAAATTGTGCATTAGAACTTAGAAGTCTGTTTCGAGTGACAAGAGAATGGCTTGTTAATGATGTGCCATGCAATGATAAAACTGCTTATGATGGTTGTCTGGTCACCTTAAACAAATTATAGAACCAGTTATATCGATATGAATCATAAGATGGCCCTCACTATGAATAGATTGGGCAGTGGCTGATCAACAGTGCATAAAGTGCACTTGAATCACGTTCCGTAATAAAAGATGAATCGTGTTGCAAAAGTGCATTGATCCTGTTCAAAGCACATAGAAAATGCTAGAACTGATAATTCATCGGCAGATGAATGCTCGGAATAAGGCTTGAAGCTTCTTAAATAAATTCAGAAAACTAAATACCAATAGTTTTAGCTAATGTCTCAAAATTCACTCGATGAACTGATAACATGATGGAAGCAAAACTCATGAAATGGATAGTAAACGAAAATAAAAAAAACTATATCATAAAACCAGAAAATTTCCTCACTTGAATCTGAACAGACTCTGCAATTAGTCCTGAGGAATCTCGACATCTCCATCAGCAATTTCCTGCTGCAAATCCTTCGGATCTTTTCCGTCGACAGTACAACCAACAGAAACACATGTTCCAAGGATCTCCTTGACAGTCCCTTGCAACTCCTTAGCCATCGACCTCGGACGCATAACCTTAGCGATCTCAATCACGTCATCGAGTGAAATGTTGCCACTGTGCTTAATGTTTTTCACCTTCTTCCGGTCACGCTCCGGCTCCTTCAAAGCTTTGATGACCAGAGCAGCAGCGGACGGGACAACGGATACCTTAGCCTGACGATTCTGAACAGTGAGCTTCACAGTGACTCTGAGACCCTTCCAGTCCTTTGCAGTTTCCTTGGCGATGTCTTCTCCGATCTTCTTCGGAGACAGACCGAGCGGTCCGATCTTAGGAGCGAGTGAACTCGCCGCACCGACCTCACCTCCAGTAACACGGACGTAAACGTCGACGACCTGCGATGGATCGAACTTCGGCGGCATCGTCAAAGATCAGAGGTAGAAGCAGGCTAGGGTTTTCGGAGAGCGAGGCGTAGATCGCTACCAGATTGAACAGATGAGGCATATCCTAGGGTTTAACAGACTGAAGGGCCTAATTGTCATTTTTGCCACAAAGCCCATTTAGCATTTGAGTACGGCCCATTACGGGTTATCAAACAATCAGGACCACATTATGCTTCATTGAGCTTAATAATAATATATAGCCTTTTGGGCTAACAACGTAACACACAACTATTTAAAATATTCATTAACAAGAAATAATAAAAATAATCTATACTATATTATAAAGCATTTGATAAAAACTCTTAAAAATTATTTTTATACATGAAGTATTGTTTATTGATGCATATTACTTAAAATTCAAGATTACAAGTAAATAATGCATAAGTACAACTTCAAAACTCCATACTTGAAATCGTGTAACTAACTACAGATAAACATAATCAAATAATGGATAAACATTTCATTTTAAATATAAAAATTTAAAATATAATTAGGATAATTATTGTCTTATAACATAATACTTAATTGTTATCTTTATAAAAAATTATATTATTAAATCAAAAATAAATTACTTTCTTATTAAACCTAAATTAAATTATAAAAAAAATTGAATTAAAGAAATTACACAACAAAACAAGAACTTTTAAATAGTTAATTTGATACTAATATCGATTTGTTTTTTTTTAATAATTGTAAGATATCATCAAATTTATATTCTATTTAAAAATAAAAACATTATCGTTTTTCTCAACACCAAATAAAACTATATTATAACATTGACAGGGAGACAGAATTAAACGAAACATTAAAATCGAGATGTATCTCGCTGTATTGCGCGAGTACCCTTCTAGTAGTAATAAATATTTCAATTTAAGGTAGTTTGTTAGCTATTTAATAAGTTTAATCACACTCACACTTAATCGATCAACTATTCATGACGATTTGGTAGTGGCTTAATGATATAGAAAATGACTTATTCAGTAAGCTTCTAGATATAAACTTTATGCAAAAAGTCAACTTTTTACCAATCATGTCATTCCCAATAAAAAAAATACGCTCTTTCATTCATAGAAAAACTCTCTCAAACAAAATAATTTATTAATTTATACAGACAGATTAATCGACAGAAACAACTTTATCCATACATGAGTTAGTGGAATACCAACCAAGCATCCCCTTAGTCAATTTGAAATTTCTGTAATTCCAATAATATTTACTCACAGGGGCGGATCCAACCCTTAAGGACTGTGGGGAAAGGCCCTCAGTCAAAGACCAAAAACGTTTGTTAACTATCTTAAATTTTTTATTTTCACCCTCGTTTTACATGGTCCCCCCCCCCCCCCATTTCTTGGATCCACCCCCAGTCCATATGGTCATATGCTTCCGTCCCAAAGTCCCATCCAACGTACCCCCATCCCCTTAATTTCCTGGATCCGCCACTGTTTACTCAGTTTGTAACAAACATAAATAAATACGAGGACTATTGAAAATAAAACTTGAATAACAAGCAAATTGTAACTTGATTACAAGATTACAAAAAAACCCGTAAACATTTGGGTAGCGTTTGAAATGCATATACGATTGGACAAGAATGAACATGACTAGACAGATAAGAGAATTTGATTGGAATCTGAAACAACGTTATTTTATTATTTTAAACATAAAAAAAAAATAACTCAAAAATAGGATGTAGGGTTGAGGATGAAGGAAGGGTCAATTTAGTGCCTAAAAGAAACTTAATGGTATTCACTTTCACGTACCCACATATTTCAAAAGTTGGTTTCAACTTGCAAGTTTCATAAAGAGACTACGTTTCAAGAATTTTATCAATTAAAATTAAATACGTTTTGCAATACATTTATGTGAAAAAGGGTCAATTTTGGATTATATAATATTACTCATTAATATGAATATATTTGTATGTTTGTTCAAACCGATTAAACGAATTAAAAGTCGTTTACAACAAAATCAAATGTTTAAATCTTTGTAATTTGCTTTTGCCAGATAAAATTGAACCATTCATGGTAATATATCTGATAATCGTTTTTATTGTTGGAACTTGATTTATATGTGAGAAGCCTTGTCTCATATAGAAGTTTGATAGAAACTATATCCGTTTAATAACGGTCAATCCTTGAGTTAGACATGGCAAAAAAAAAAAAAAAACTACACCCTACACGGAACCCGATACCAGACCCTGGTTTGATTGGGGAATGCCTGAGTGGGATACCCTTTATCTCCAACCCCGAGTGTTATTTATACATTCGGTGTGTGTATATATATATATATATATAGTTTGGCATTATATGTTGCTTAAACGTAAATTTGATATTTACATACATAATATATAAAAACATTATGTCAAAAATTAAATTAAATAGTATAAACGATGAAAGAGAGCCCCCTTCCCGGATGAGGATGGGGGTGAAATCTAATTCTTTGGTGGGGATGGGAATTAAAAAGCGAGGATAAGGATGGGGATTGTGATCCCTGATACCCCAACCCTGTTGCCATCTTTTTTTTGAAAATTAAATAAATCATTCAAGAGCTGGGAATTTTATAGGTTTCATATGGAAATGTTTTCGTTTGAACCTCATTGGGTTTCTCACTACATTATATATATATATATATTTATATATATATATATATATATATATATTAAAGATTTACACATAAATTTCAATTCTCTGTATTTTAATCAAGTGATTGATTACTCCTAACAATTAATATATCGATTTATATGAAATCAATAAACGTAGGCCAGATCCAATCCCATTTAACTCTGTTCAATTACTTCATAAATTTAAACGATTAAAATCAAAATTTAAATAAATTAAAACATTAATTTAATATCCTTGTTTCTTCAATATAAACTCTATGATCCACACATACTTACAATCATCTTTTTGGAGACCAAAAGCAAAAGAAGAAAATGAAGTAAGAAACAAACCCCACATCTTCTTTTTCTTTTAGAAAACAATTGAAACGAACCAACCACTGATCAAAGTTGTATGCATTATACAAACAAAAAGCAACCATTTGATACGTTTGTGATCGCACATTTTGTTATAGGATATGGTCATTAAATATTGTCAATTAATCTACCATAGATGTAACCGTATAATTTATTGTGATAGGTCATAAAACTCAACCGGTCAATTTTTGAAGCCTAAATAATATTATTGAAATTTATTTTGTATATAAATTTATAGTAATGTGAACACAGATGGACTGGATCAACAATAGTTAAAGGGTCCAAAAGAACTTTATACTTAAAGTCTTAATGGACTGGAGATCCTTCACTTTATCCTGATAATGTTGTTTTTAATTATATATTAAAAAGAAAAGGAATTAATGAAAAAATAATGCGATCCAATGCATCGAAAACAAAGAAGACTTTATGTAGGCACTTAAGAAGCATCATAATAAGGAATAAAAGCTACGCCACCACATTCTTAAACCCTCATTAGTCTACTTAACTTTTTTCCCATGTTACCACTTCATCATAATTTTAATACACTTATTTATATATATATATATATATAGATATATATACATGAAAGATCGTGTGAGAAATAAAGTTATGTAATGAAGAGATTTAAACTCTTAATTACTTTTAATCTCATATCCACCCATTAATTGTTCTTTGGAAGGGAATTGATCAGGTGTATCTCGGTGTATTTTATTAATGTTGACATTCAATATGATTGATCAAATAGTGAAGATTTTTTTCTTACGCTTCTCACTGGAACGCAACCCTATATATGTACACACACACACACGAAGGACTGTGTGAGAGTAAAAGTTAAGGTAAGAAATGATCAGGACCATTGATCACCTTTGATTTCAAACTCACTCAAGAATCGTGTTTGATATGGTGATTGATCCAACAGAAGAGATCTCTTCTTACGTTTCTCATCTTAACTCTCTTTCTCACCAGAACCTAATACATATTTAATCGTGAATGTGTATTCGTTACAGGAGAGAGGAAATATATATATATATATATATATATATATATATATATATATAAGAGAAGAGAAAATGTTTTTTAAATTAAATTAGATTTAATGTTACAACTTAACACATTAATTAATATATATTTGTTTTATAAAAAAAAAACCTCAATTCTAACTTTTGTAAAAATTAGAGTAAATTATGTTTTCGTCCCTACAGTTTGCTAAAAATTTATATTTTCGTTTTAGTGGTTTTGAAATTATGATTTTTCATCTCCATGGTTTACAGTTTCTTTATATTTTAGTCCCTCATACTTAAAACCATTAGTTAGCATCGTGAACGAAAATACAAATGAATTACAAATTATAAGGACGAAAATTGTAAATTTAAAAGCACAAGGATGAAATCCGCAATCTCTATCTAAATAATAATTTTTATTTAATATAATTTTGAGGTCACATTTATTAGATGGTCATTAAAATCAACAAGATGAATTCAAAATTGATGAAGTTCAATAATAAACTAACACACCGTTATTGCTTGGGAATTAAAATATTTTAAAATTAATATTTTGTTATTTTTTGTAAGTTAATATAATCGATATAAGAGGCTTCTTTTGAAATCTGTATAATTTAAGAGATTCGTTGTATGAAATATAAACCACTAATTTTAAGGTTTCCTCAGGCCGGACATAGATCAGCCCTCGAGTGTAAAGGCAGAAAGGAGCTTGACCGCAAGACCTGCACGTCGAGCAGGGGCGAAAGTCGGAGAGAGGCTCGGTGAAATAGACATGTATGTGAAGATGCGGACTACCTGCATCTGAAATGGATTCCTTGTCAAGTTAGTTTTGGGGGGGTGTGGACACACTTATATATTTAAAATCAAAAATTAATAATTTTGATGTATTTAAATTAGAATTTTATATAAAAATTAAATGGATATTTTGCAAATTTTCTTTTTCCTCTTAACGAACAACATAATCTAAAAAATAAAATTAAACCTAACAAATATAATAATACATTATGAACACCAAATAATCTAACGAGTATCAACAAATAACATATTGTGACCATCTTGTGAACATAACAACACAAAAAAAGAACAAAAAATAAAATAAAATAAAATAAAGAATAAGGTAATATATACTATATTATAAAACATTTGAAAAAAAAAACTCTTAAAAATTATTTTTATGCATAAAATATTGTTTATTGATGCATATTATTTAAGATTTAAAATTACAAATAAAATATAGGTAAGTACAACTTATTAAAGTTCTATTTTGAATTTGTGAAATTAACTACAAATATACATAATCAAATATAAGATAAATATCTTATTTTAAGTATAGAAAAATTAAAATATAATTAGGATAA
>NC_037538.1:2999900-3096090 GCF_001531365.2 Cynara cardunculus var. scolymus
GAAATCGTGTAACTAACTATAAATAAACGTAATCAAATAAAAGAAAAACATTTCATTCTAAATATAAAAATTTAAAATATAATTAGAATAATTATTAACATTTAAGAGAATACTTAATAAATGGAAATAAATTACTTCATTATTAAATTGTAATAAAAAAATCAGATCAAAAAAATTACACATAAACAATAATTTTTAAATACATAATTTGACTCTAATATCGATATTTCCCTTTTCAAGTTTTTCTGGGATCTTCAAATTTATATATTATTCAAATATAAAAACATTATCATTTTCTCAAAACCATGTAAAAACATGTTATAACATTGACAAATATAAAGAATAAAAAGAAACATTAAAATCGAGATATATTTTACTGTAATGCATGAATATCCTTCTAATTATATTAAATTAGTGACTCACATTGAATTTCAAGAATACAATTCAATTGATGTTTCATATTCCAATACTGAGTTGTATATTTTTTTTTCTTTTAAATATATATAAAAAATTAATCTTTTAATATTATATGTTTAAATAAATATCATTTAAAGTCTACTTAGCATCGATGATATTTAAATTATAACAGAAATTATTTCCTTTAATGATTTTATATATGATTATATTTGTTTTCATGTAGTATTAAACTGTGGGAGGGTTGCTGTTGTACATTTAAATATAATTTAAATAAATTAATCAATATGGGAATCAAAGAAACCGGTTAATGATATTTTGGTTAGCTGTTGCCCTTTTTATACTTTTATATGAAATTAAATATTTATGATTTTTATAAAATAAATAAAAAGTCTCCCTTGTAATTTTAAAACAAAAGAGAGAGAGAGAGAATTACAAAATGACCCCTAAACTATTTCAAGAACAATTACGGTTCCTAAGAGTATTGGGTTGATATCGGGTTACTATTATTTGAACTCGATGTCCTTTTATTTCTTGAATTTAATATGATTGTTGAATTTCTATTAATATATACATTAGACAATTACACTATCATATATGCTTTTCATATACACACATTTTCAATCTATTCATATCTCTATATAACTCATTCAGTAACTGTGAACATATATATGTAAATTGAGAAAATTAACTGGATGTGATATACATAAGAAATATGAATAAGTTATATCAACTCGACCAACCCGTACGGTTTGGGTTGCACTTTGGTTTGGGTTGGGTTGGGTTGGATTAAGATTTTTCCAAAACGCAAGCATTGGGTTGGTTTGTTCAAATGTCATCAATCTGATCAACCCAACCATGAGCACCCCTACCTAATAGTGTGTTTCGTGTCTAGACAAGACAATACATGACATAAGAGGACATGACAGAATAGAACAATTGTTCAACGTTTCGTAAGATAAAACAGAACAGAACAAGTAGAATAACCAATTTACTCCTAATGAGTTGTTTATATTAATTAATTTATGTAATTTATTAAATTATAATAGAATAATTACTTTTATAACAAAAAATATCATTTGAAAGTTTTTCTAAAAACAATTAGAATGACACCAAATAAAAAATTCATGTAGTTTCCAATTTTTATTTTTATCTCTTTTCTTTTTTATTATTAATATATAATAAATTACATAAATTAATAAAAATATAGAAACTGTATAAAAATAATATTTTGAAGACAGTAAAATGAAAGTTTAAGAAATATAAAATAAAATAAATAAAATTTAAAGAATTAATAAAATATAAAAAAGGAGGCATATTAGATGTTTTATAAAACAATTAAGTTTTATTTTAAGGTTATATTGGTAAAATATAAGTTTGTTCTATCTTGTTAAGGGTGGAACAAGCATGTTCCCCTTTGTTTCTGTCTGTTACACATAAAAGTCATGTCAAACATGAGACAGGGATATTTGTCTTATTCTATCTGGTCCTATTCAATGTACCAAATACATCCTAAAAGATTTATAATTTTAATATTACCAAAGTTTTATCGTTTTAACCATTGTTATAACAATTAACGTCATGTAATTGGCCATAGGGTATGTCAGGGTACACTTGTTATGATACCAAAGTTTTTTTCACTGTCATGGATTAACCAATTTTATTTAACGTTAAAAATCTCATATACTAATCAACTGTATTTGGTATCAACTTTTATAGTTGGTATTGATTTTGTATCAACTTCAAGTTACATATATGAAAACTTGTCGTTTTATTTAAATTTGAGTGACATTCTGAGTTTTTAGATAACATATGTGATGTTTAAGAGTTTTTAATTTCAATGAATAAACTTGTAAACGTTCAAATGTTCAAACAAAATAGTTAAAATTATAATTTAATGTTTAATATGTAATACATAAAAAAATACAAAAATAATAATAAATAGTTAAACAAGCAGGTACCATTAGATCTGTAAACGAACCGAACGAACACGAACAGAGGGTTGATCATATTTGTTCATTTCGCTTATCCTAACAAACGAACGAACTCGAACGGTAAACGAATGAAAATAATTGTGTTCGTGTTCCTTCGTTTAGAAATCAGGTGTGTTCGTTAACATGCTAAATGAACGTAAACGAACGAACATGCCTAAATGAACATAAATGAACAGGTATAAATGAACATAAACAAACGAACACCAATACTTGTCATTCAATTAACTATTACACATAAATTATCCATAGTTTAAACATACACAAAACAATCGGCACTTATCAAGCATCATTAATATACCAATACTTAAAAGGCCCAATACTTGAAAGGTTTGAAAATTGAATTCAAACTAAATAAATAAAAGTTATATATATATTAAAATTAATATATAAACGAACATAAACGAATAAATATAAATGAATGAACGAGACTCTTGTTTATATTCGTTCGTTTAACTAAATGAACAAAGTTTTTTGTTTATGTTCGTTCATTTATTAAATAAATGAACTTTCCGCCGAACGGTTCGCTGAACGTTGGTACGTTTACAACCCTACGTATCATTGTACTATCATGATACGTGACTTTTTATCCCGTGTAATAACCAAGTTTACATACTTTGTACGGTACTACAACCGACTGTAATTTATATTCGTTAAATAAGTTGATACATGTATTAATGCAGTTGGTATACATGTTGGTTGATTTGCTTTCACGCAAAATTGCCGTTATTGACTTTTTCTTAATAATTTAGAAGTTTTAAAAATTATTTATTTTACATGTTTTTTTTATTAATTCCATATATTAATTGGTTAAAAAAGAATAAAACAATAATAATGTAAACGTGACGAAGCAGGTTGATTGGTAATGCTTTTTTAATAAATAATATGCACCATATGAAAACAATTAGTTCGCATTTACAAGTAGGCTTACTTTTATTTGATTAAAATATATAAATATATGATTAGGGTTATTTTTTTATTAATTTAATAATTTATGGTAAGTATGTAGATCAATAAGTTTGGATGTAACATAGCCTACAAAAAGATTGGAACGTCTTTATACCAAAAATCTCTGAAATCTTCGGTTTATATAGCCATTGGAGATGCTCTAACGTTATAAAACTTTACAATTTTAACTGATTTAATAAAAATATAACAAAATCTCAACAAATAAAATTTGGAATAAATGTGTTTTTTATCTAAAAATAATAAAAGAGGACAACATATTCCATGGGTATATCCCTTTATCATGGGGATGGAAGAAGAAAGATGAAATCACATGAGACAAATAACTCATTTAAGGGGTTTTTTACCAAATACTTATTTGGGTAAATGCCTATTAAATTATATTACCTTACCGGATGAATATGGTAAGGACCAAAAATGTTACCCGGTAAGAATGAGGTAAAGACTGAGAATCTTACGCGGTAAGTGAAGACAATGACTCTTACCACGGACAACTTTTACCGGGTAAATTGTTGCATAAAAAGCCGTTTTGTTGACTAAAATCTTACCCGATAAGTGAAACGGCCCCTAACTCAAAATAAGTCAATACCCATCACTTAAACTATACAGATACAAAGATGTATAATGATTACTTAAACTATACAGATACAGAGATGTATAATAATCACTTAAACTGTAAAGATACAGAGACGTATATTGATCAGGTCTTAAGTATTAGCAAAAGAAATTAGAATTAAATATTGACCGGCTATCTTGACTGATATTTAATGTCTTAAACAGTTTTTTTGGGTTTTTAAAAGTAAATAAAAGATAAAAAGATATAATAAAAAAATAAAGTGGATAATTATTCTAAAAAATGTCTTAAAATTTTCATTTGATTGCAAGCTCATAAATAATAAGATATAGAAATTAGTTAAACTGTGACATTTAATGTCTTTTTTTTTTTATGATTGAATATTATTCGTATCTTTACTTTAATTTTTTTTATCTTTGTCAATTTGAATATTTTTATCTGTTTTAACCTTACTTAATTGGTCAAACAAAACGGTGTTTAAACCTAAGACATCTGATATTTTTTCTAATAAACTCCCGACTTTATTTGCATTTAATATTGGGTTTAAAGTTGAGTCACATGAAAAACTAAACAAATATTTTCAAACTCTTCTTACATTAATTTAATTTTTAACTGGACCTTATCAAAGCCGAATTTTGGTTAACTAAGGAGGCGTTTTCATCCTTCATCCAACCTTTTTATTAACTGGTCAAAACAGGTCACATGTTCAAAATTTAAGATAAAAAATGCTTTGTTTATAAGCGGTTTTTGGGTCGGATCTTTTTTTAACCGACCCCCTTAGTCTTTACCGATGCAAAATCAAATTCTTTATATAGATATATACTTTGTCAAAACAAAACGTTTTTCCATGAAATATATATTTACTTATTTTTATGAATGCGAATGATCATGTGAGAAGTGTAATAAAAGATTTGGACTTTGATCACTTTTAATCTCAAACCAACTCATGAATTGTGTTTTTAGAAGAGAATTAACTTGGTGATTCTCATTAATGCCGATCAAGTAGAACTATTCAATTATGATTGATTTAAAAGCAAAAATATTTTCTTATCATTCTCATCAAAACTCTTTTTCCTATAGGAATACAACCCTTTTATGAATATATCTATACTATATTATAAAACATTTGACAAAAACTCTTAAAACTATTTTTTATGCATGAAGTACCGTATATTGATGCATATTACTTAAAATTCAAGATTACAAGTAAATTCTGCACAAGTACAACTTATTAAAGCTCCATGTTTGAATTCGTATAACTAACTGCGGATAAACATAATCAAATAGAGGATACATATCTCATTTTAAAATATAAAAAATCTAAAATATAATTATGATAATTATCGAGTTCTAACAAAATAATTAATTATTATATTTATAATAAAATTATATTATTAAACCAAATATAAATTAACCTAAATTAAGCTATAATAAAAAAAATTGAATTAAAAATTACACAAAAAATAGGAATTTTAAATAGTTAATTTGATATTAATATCAATATATTTTTGTCAAATTTTTATGATATCTTCGAAGTTATATTTTATTAAAAAAATAAAAACATTATCGCTTTTTCAAAATCACATAAAACCATATTACAACATCGAATGAGATAAAGAATAAAATAAAATATTAAAATCAAGATGTATCTTGCTGCATTGCGCGAGTACCATTATAATATATATATATATATATATATATATAATACATTTTTTTGTATTAATTGATTAATAAAATGTAATTCAATTATTTTTACATTTTTTATAATTTTTTATAAATTATTTATAAATAATGAAATTTGATTTCATTCTAAATCCTACAAACCAAACACACCAATAATTTCAAATCTATTTCAATTTAAATTTCTCCAAATCCAAATGAAATAAAACATATATTAACATATTTATTTTGAAATGAAAACCAACAACAAAAAAAGTTAAAAGGAAATGAGAAAGAGAACCTTATCCATTGGAAGCATTTATAAAAAGCAGACTAAACTGATCATGAATAACTCCAAAACACACAGTAGAAATTTTTTGGAGAGAGAGAAAGGAACAGAGCTCCGTTTCAATGGCGGCATCGAAGAGCTACTATGCGAGGGCAAACTACCGGTACCTGTCCAGTGAACGGGACGGTCCTGTCGGAACGGACTCCATGTTTGAGCTGGACGAATCAGATGTCTGGAATGTCTCTTCGTCGCCTGAGTTACGGAAAACCGTGCCGAGTTCGCGGATCTCGAAGAAATCATCATCGGCGGTGGTAAAGCGAGGTGAGATTGGAGGAACGGCGTCGTCTCTGCCGGTCAATGTTCCGGACTGGTCTAAGATACTGAAGGAAGATTACAGGGGGAATCGGAGGAGAGACAACGACGACGTCGATGATTTCGACCAAAACGACTACGGTGAAGACGGCAACGGGAACCGGATTCCGCCGCACGAGTTTCTGGCGAAGCAATTGGCGAGGACGAGAATCGCCTCGTTTTCCGTACACGAAGGTATTGGGCGGACTCTGAAAGGACGAGATCTGAGTAGGGTTAGAAACGCAATTTGGGAGAAAACTGGGTTCCAGGATTAACATCTGTACTAATCTTCTTGCAATTAGATTAGTATTTGCGGATTTTGAACAATCGAGAGAGAATTTTCGTTACAAATTACTATTAATTAAACACTTTTTCTTCCTCTTCTTGCTTCCACGATCTTCACCTCCTCCTAGTGATTTTTGATGATGTAATTTTCGAATTTTGAGACGAAATTGAGGAAAATTCTATTTAATTATATATGAATCTTGGCATCAAAATGATGAATCCACTTTTTAGGGTATGCTTTTTAGAGCCTTTTCTCGATTTTAGTTCTGTTCCGTCACCGGCAAAAGCTTTCGAATCATTGAAAGATGAAAGCAAGCATCATTGCAACTGAATTTTATGGATTTTATCGAGCAATTGCATTGGCTTTCTCACCGTCTATTCTTCAACAATACACCAATTAATTTTTATATTTTAAGACGATTTTATTATTGTGCAGATGTGTTTCAAATTGTGTGCACAATTACTTCTCATCTATATGGCATTTGCATATAAATACATGTGATATGCAAATGCCATATAGAGTTTATTGGTCATGTCGTCCCGGCCTTTGCCGTTATCTGTGTTCCATAATTACATGTAAAATTATATCTGATTTGATCTTTTTTTTTTATTATTTTTATTTTATTTCAATCGATTATCCTCTCTATATAGATAGAGAGAAAGAGTGTCTGAGTTTCAAATACAAATATCAATGTTACAAATCTTACAAATCAGAATTTGACCCTTGATTTTAAAATTTAGAGGAGGTGATATAGTCAATTAAAAATGCAGTTAGAATAAATTTAGGAATCAATTTAATCTATATCATTGATCATTATTTACGGATGGATGAGATTGGTTTATAAAATATGTAACGATGATATGGTTGACATTTAAAAATCTCCTTCTCTCCCCCCCCCCCCCCCCCCTCCCTCTCTCTCTATATATATATTTCAAATATGAAGATTAGATACCATAAGATTATACATAAATTCATTGAAAAACTAGAAAAATAAATATAATATATTTGAAAATGCATATATAAACCAACTTACAGATTATTCGTGACCATGATCAGTTATATATAGGCTCTATTCTCTCAAACTTTCAAGTTATGTTTGAAGTCTTTTAAGATATTATCTACTTAAATATACTGTTTAAGATGCTTTTTAATAMTAAATTCAAAATCGTAATTATAAAAACCTGTATAACATTTTTATGTAAAACATTTAAAAAAACTAGTCAGGTCCAAGATTGTTAGATTGGTAACCGGATCTAGATTGATCCTATGAGTTTTGGCCGGAATCAAAATCAACCGGTTCATTTCAAAGGGACCAATTTGAGACCCGTCCAACCAACAGCTGTCCCTCTCCAGCTGTCATGGTATAAAAAATATAGGGTCAAAAAAGTGTCATCATATCATTTCTTGAATGCAACCGTATATTTTCTGAAATTACAATGATAATACAAGTTTTATTTGTTAGAGCTGGTTTGCATGACTTTTATTATATACCAGGTGCGGTGCGAATCTTTTTTGTCATATTCTTAGTTTTTTACTTTAATTTCAGATTTATTATTTTTTCAATATTTTTTGCAATAAAAGACTTCAACACAGAATCTCACATACCAAAAACTAGAAACTAACCAACAAATTAATAATGATTTTACGAAAAATATTTGTATCCTTATTTTTTATAGTCAAATAATGTCATCAGTTAAATTTTTGTTAGATCCAACCTGGTGTTGAACCCATTCGGAGATGAATTGATGTGGTCCGATGGATAATGATTTAAATGGTTAACCGTTGTTTTCACTTCCTTATTATTATGGCGTTGAAGGCCTTGTCGTGATTTGCGTTTTGTGTTCATTTTCATGTCGTTTTCATTTCCGTGGCTCCTCTTTTTATTTACCACTGAAATTACTAAGTTCAGATTAAAGTACAACTGTTGATGCATAAAGTACAAGTTTTCGAAGCAATGTTACTTTGGATTTCATAAATATAAAAACTTCCTTTTTTAGGTCACGATCAATACTTTAGTTTTATGGCGACACAGTTCGTCCCATTTCGCAATGGCAATACCATCAATCACTTTCTCTTGTATTATTTTATTAATTTTTAAAGATAATTTAATAATTATATTTGAATATTTAATATATTATTTAAAAAAGGAAGCCTAAACCAGTATTGTATGACTAGTGGTGTACTCGCACGATGTAATGCGGGTAAATCACAGTTCTGAAACATTAGTTTGACATTGAATCATGAGTTTATGCTGTTATTTTGTAAGTCAACTAATATATAAAGTTGAAGGTTAATACGGTGTATTAGCAAGATCGAATGAAAAAAATAATTACACACGTATTATGTTTCTGAACCCATCTACTCAAAACTCATTACAAAACTTGAAATTCTTGACTAAACAAAAAAATACAATCATTTTCAATTTGAATTAAGAAAGTAACAGTTGAAGAAAGTGTATAGAAGACTGTGATGGAAAAAGTGTCTGAAACCTTCTTAGTTGGGTTTAAAACCCTTGCATCAAAAGCTTGTACATTCTGCTTTGTGAGTTGTATAAGAACTGCAATTTTTAACAAACTATAGGAACGAAAAATACAATTTGCTTTAATATAAGTCGATCGAATACAAGACTTGAGTAGTTGGAAATGATCCCAGAGGTAGGTGCAGACCCATACTAGTTCATATGGTGGTGTGGCTACCGTTACGATCCTTTGTTACAGTGTACAGGAATTAGGATCGTGAAAGGTATCAGTGTATTAATTTATTGCGTGTAACCGTAAATATTTTGTAACTACAGTAATAACATAAGTTTTCATTAGTAGAGGTTGTTTGCATGATTTTTCTCCTATCCCAAATGTAGGTTTGAATCATGTTTCAACCATTTTCTTAATTTTTTTGCTTTTAATTTTAGATTTATTATGTTTCTGAAAAGATATTTGCTACAAAAAACTCGAACCCCAGACCTCACATACAAAAAACAAGAAACGAACCAAAAGAGCGATAATGATTTTGTGAAAAATATCCAGATAGTGAAACGATGCTACCACTTGAAAAAATTCCTAAGTCTATCTCTACTAGAGTCACGGTTCAAGTCGGCCGCTAGATATTGTTCACTCATACACCCCTCGTTAACAGAAAAAGATGAAATATATGAAAAAGGTACTAAAAGATATTAAATTTTAAAATAAACAATATAACTATAACACACGATATGGATGTTTTTTTTTTTTTTTTTTTGAAGTATATAATATTTATATACGACAATGCAACAAATAAACTCACACACTCTCTTCATATTTGGTAAAGTTTGAACCCCTGATCTCCTAAGAGGCCAATGACTACGATACCACTAGGGTAAATGCCATTTGCTTCATATAATTTTTGTAGGGAGGTAAAACTGAAATAATGAGAACTAGAACCATAATCGATATTTGAATTGTCACAAGGGGAAGGGGGTCGGTAGAAGGGACGAGACAGGGCCACGACATGCAAACGCAACAGTGGTACCTCGTGGCGGGATGAGTGATGGGGTTGGACGACAATCTAAGGGACCAACCGGTGAAATGTTGATGATGACTTATACAATACATGTTTGGATATTTAATTGACTTTTTTAATTCAAAAATAAATTATAATTAAGTGTTGCAATTTGAAAGAATTTAGTTAAATTTTAGACTGTTCTAGTTAATTTTTTCAATATACCAGCTATTTATAATAAATATTATTTTATTATTTTAAAGCTTATTTAAAAATTGTTCTGAATCCAAAATAATATCTGAACTTATTTGTAATCGTTACACAGAGTTTTAAAAAATTAAAAAAGAAATACTTTTATAAAGGAAATATCATGTTTGGACCTAGCGGTGTGCAAAATGTTGTCAATTAATACCAATCGATAAAAATTAGATGCCATATTGTAATTGGATCAATCGAATTTTAAATAATGACATATAATCCTCTAAAACCGAACAGATAACATCCAATCACCATCTAATTAATTGATGATATTTTTAATATTAATAATTTCAATAATGCCAAAAAACACAATAAAGCCATTAAAATCAAAATCAAAGGTTTAAAACCCTAATTTTATGATTTCTCTCCATTAATGACTATTGGGTTTTGTATCTCTCCCTCGACAACTTCCTTCAATAATCCATGCGTTGACTCCTGAGTCTCCGACAAGATTAGGGATCGTTGATAGCCTCCTTGTCAAGAAACACATCTTCTATTTCTAACTCGTTAAATCCGTGTATAGTTCTTGTTTATCTTTCTGTAATCACATTGTTGCTACTGTTGGATGAGTCATAAGTAGATGGAGCTACCGAGCATTGTTTTTTTTTTTTGGGTGCCATTTTGATATTTCTTTACTCTTGATAACGAGAGGTTTATTTGAGATGTAAAGAAGTGATCTTAACCTTTTATACGTGAAAATTGGTCAAGAATTACGGTATTGACAGGTCAAAGATTAAAGCTTTGTTTGGTCATGTCAAAAATAGAAAGATAATTTCATAACTTTTACAAACATATGACAAACAAGTGCTTATGTGACTACATAAGTGTGCATATGTGAATCAATTAATTTCTTCACATATGAACAATATATTCATATGTGAATCATACAGGTTCACATATGTATTTGTTTTGCTGTATATTTGTGAAAGTCACGAAACCTTTCTTCTATCTTATGCATATTGTACAAGAAACTATTCGGTGCTTTATGGTCAAAGTCGCAAATCATTGACCAGATGAATAATACTCTACTTTTTAAATACTTATCTATACTATCTTATTAAACAAATTTAGGAAAAGTCTTAAAATCTTAAAATACTAAATGACCAAAATACCCTGTATACTCATTTTTTTTCACTTTTTCACCCCCTACTCTCCTCACATACACTCACCCTCTCACAACCGATTATTTTAAAATTATAATTTTAAATTTACACTTTATACCCCTATAATTAATTAATTAATTTACTTTACGTCATTTACTTTTAAATGTTTCATTTTAAACATTTATCAAATTAACATACATAATCGTATATCAATTAAAACATGATTAAAAAATACATTTTTATTTTAACAAGTTACACCATTATAATCGTCTCGTTAATACCTTCAAAATAAGTCAAATATTGAATAATTTTTGACTTAATTATATTATTATATATTATATATATACTGTAAAAAAATATTTTTAATATTTACGATTTATACTTTTATATTATATATATATATATTATGGGGTTAGGCTGTCCAAATTGCACTCTATAATATGTTTTAAATTAATATGTTTTGGGTTTTTTGAAATATATATACATGTATTAATTCAACATTAATCTGAATTTCTGGACAAGAAAGAGGGTAAACAGTTAAAATTTCATTCTAAAACCTATCTTTTTTTGTCTTTTCATGACTTATGATCTGTCAAATTTGTAGTTTTCTTTATTGGTTTTGAGTGTCTATCTTAAAACTCAAGTTTATTGGTTCTTTGCTCTGGGTGTAAATTGAATACATTTGTGGAGTCGTTTAAATATGTTGGATTTTAAATATATTGGATTTTAAACTGTCATACAATTTTTTTTTCATCGATATTCTGTAATTGGAATCATAACTCTTATTTATTCAAATTATATTAATATGTAAAGACCAAGTGTAACCTATATATCATCGTTAAATCTTATCTTATAAAACCAGTGGAACTTTAAAATCGTTAAAATTTATGGCTCCAGCCGCATTGCACGGGTACACAACTAGTCATTTCTTAAATGAACCTATGAGCTGTTGATATTTGTATATAGTATTTTTAATTTTTTTATAAAATATATAAAATTATAAATAATTGGTTGAATGATTAGATCAAAATATTAAATAAATATAATCTGATGGAAAGCATAATCAATAATAATATTCATCAGATACAATCCATGTGATCCAAATCCTCAATTCGTAATTGGCCCAAACGTTTCGGAGCCTAACCGGTTCACTTATCCCGGCCCGTATTGTCGGACCTGCCGATCCGTCGGCCATACCGAAAACTCACCGTCACCGACGACCTGATGCCTTCCCCTGCTACGTCTTCTCTCCACTCGAAAGCCCTAATTTATCAATTATTTACTGTATCTCCGAGCGCTAAGACGAAGACTCCACCGCTGAAACATAATCGGGTTTAATAGATAACTCTCTGGACGCCATTCAGAAACGGATGTCATTGATCGCGTTGAACACTTCAATATATGAAGAAACACCGCCGTTTTCCGATGATCATCATGAACCTGTTACGGAGATCGATAATGATTTGTCAAGGCAAAGTGAGAGCGAGGGGCTGGAGATTGAATTGGTGCGAGAAGTTTTTCGAGGGAGCCTGATTCTGGAGGAATAATTCGGAGGTGGAGGTGGAGGTGGAGGTGGAGGTGCAGTGATAGTGGTGCGTCTGCAATCAATGACACCGGGAGATTCCGGACAACGGTTCTTCCTTGGGCGATGGTGGAGTTTGTTTGATATTCTGCAAGCACAGTGGTTTCCTGGTAAAGGGCATGGTGAATTTTTTGAGGCATGAAGATGTTTTCTCAACTTTGTAATAGCAACACAAGGTTAGCAATGTTTAAGAAATTATGAACTACATTTGTAATGCTGGTTTCGAAATTGAATAGACGATTTTATGTTTAAACATCGCTTTTAATGAATGTCATGATTTTGATGGGAGCTGAGAAGCTTAACAATCTAAATTATACGAATACGGTCATGCCAGTTATTTTGAACAGATACAAGACTCGTTCTTACTTTAAGGAGCTAGATTTTGAACACATGCACAGATTTCAGATTTGTACATAATTTTTGTTCCTTCGCCTATGTAGTGAATCCATCAGTCTGATGGCAGATCTTAGACTGGCATATATTATGCATATGAGTTAAGTATATACACCACTAATGGATTCATCATTATGATGTTAGATTACATAACCTCATGAGATTTTTGATGGAGAGTTATAGATTCTATACATTTCCCTTAAGGAAGTGGTAGATTTTGTGTTTGTGTGCAGCTTGTGGGTAGGATTTTGGTGAAATTTCTAGGGTTCTTAAATTTCAGTGTTTGTTTTTCAGTGAAATTTCAGCGGGTTGCAGATTTTGGTTTTCTAGGGTTCTTAAATTGTGTGAGTTGTTCTTTTTTGAGAAGACATGTTGCTCAATACCTGTACGAAATTATTGTCTGCAATACCAGTATATTCCAATTCATAATGGATAAATTGCACAATGATGCCTCTGTCTCGTTGAGGAGAAGGCAGAAGCACTTTATATTGAATCACTGCGGAAAACAAATACATCCTTGATATACTTCTGCTAATACTTTTTGCATCTATGATGTGTATTTGGCCATTCTTTTTGGAATGTATGAATGATGCTATAGAATTCAACACAGATTTCTTCTCTGGAATTGATTTTTGGATATGAGAATGAGCACAATCTCGCAGGATTTCCAGCAACTTTGCAAATCATAGTACCATTTTGTGGAAAATGCGTAAATAAATTATTATCTGATAGTTAAATTTCTTACATTACTATTTTCTATTATGTTCTCTTTCGACTGCCTTTTTTCTTGTTTAGATAAAGATGAGTTTCCAATAGTTTGCTTTATTGCTCCTGGAGAGACATGGAATTGGGATGGGCGGCAAAACACCAGCCCTATGGATGGTTACAATGTTTTAAGGATTTATGCCATTCCTAATAGTTACTAATTGTAATTCCAGATTTACTTTCAAGTTAACTAGAGGTGCAATCCTAGTGTCAATGGCTTTCATCAGTGCTTACTTAAACATTTAGTTATCATGATTACATATAATCACCATAACCGTTTATAGGTTGGAATGGCATAAGTAGTGGGGGAGGACTTAGACATAAGTGGCAATTGACTAATAGATTGCTCCGTCATATTTATCTTCCATTTTTATGGCCTTGTGGCAGCATCTCTCAGCAGTCATATTTAGCTGTAAGAATGTTCTAGCTACCGTTTTCATAATTTGGTAGCACATATGGATATTGCTTCTTTTGAACCATATTTGAGCAACAAACAGAGACTCTTCTTTTAGTTGCATGTAATAATAGGTTCTATATATAATTGATTGGTGATGAATGTTAGAATAAATTAGCTGTTATCTTTACTAGTTTTGAATTAGTCTTTTTTGGTTGTTGCTATTAGTCAATAAGTCCTATTCTTTAGGGAGAATGGAGTTTSTTTTGCTTTTCTGTTATGTACGTGGCTATTTATAGCCCTCTGTTTTTAGTAATCTACAAGCATTCCTTCAGCACTTTTCTTTGTTCTCTGACTTCCAACATTTGGTATCAGAGCTGAAGGTTCTGAGAGAGTGTGAGTATCAGATAAACACGAGGGTGAGTTTATCATAGAGAGATCAGCATGACGACTCTCGTGAAAGAAAAGTTCGTCCACCCTGCTATTCCCAAATTCGATGGTCACTATGACTATTGGGCCATGACTATGGAGAATTTTTTGAGAAGTGAGAGGCTGTGGAGTTTGATTGAGGAAGGGATTCCTACCTCTCCGGTTGGAACAGCCCAAGGAAGTGAAGCACAGAGAAAGAATGTGGAGGAGGTTAGGATCAAACATATGAAGGTGAATAATTTTCTGTTTCAAGCAATTAGCAGAGAAATTCTGGAGACGATTCTTGACAAAGGAACATCAAAGGCTATTTGGGAATCAATGAAGCAGAAGTATCAGGGGTCTACCAAAGTAAGAAGGGGACAACTACAAGCATTGAGAAGGGAGTTCGAGTTGCTGTCCATGAAAGAAGATGAACGGGTAGACAGTTTTTTGGGGCGAACTTTGGTTGTGGTGAACAAGATGAAGTCGAATGGGGAGACAATGGAGCAAAGCACAATTGTTAGTAAGATACTCCGATCTTTGACGACAAAATTTAATTATGTTGTGTGTTCAATTGAAGAGTCAAATAATCTGAGTATCTTGAGTATTGATGAGTTGCATGGCAGTCTCCTTGTTCATGAGCAAAGAATGCAAGGTAGTCTTGAAGAGGAACATGTTTTGAAAGTAGCCCAGGAGGACAGATTTGGACGAGGAAGGGGACGAGGTATAATGAGAGGGGGACGTGGAAGAGGACGAGGCAGACAATCATTCAACAAAGCAATGATTGAGTGTTACAAATGCCATAAGTTGGGACACTTTCAGTATGAGTGTCCTGAGTGGGAAAAGAAGGCGAACTATGTCGAGTCGGGGGAAGATGCACAAGAAGACCTACTGTTGATGACTTGCACCGAACTACATCAAGCACAACAGGAAGAGGTATGGTTTCTGGATTCGGGCTGTAGTAATCATATGACTGGTAACAAGAAATGGTTCTCAACTCTAGATAAAGAATTTAGCCAGACAGTAAGACTTGGGAACGATATGAAGATGTCTGTGGTAGCTAAAGGAAATGTAAGGGTGCAAATTGGTGGCATAACACACGTTTTTTCTGATGTTTATTACATCCCAGAGTTGAAAAACAATCTGCTGAGTATAGGACAGCTACAAGAAAAAGGGTTAGCCATCTTAATTCAACATGGAACTTGCAAGGTTTTTCATCCTACAAGGGGAGTAATTATGCTAAGCAACATGAGTAGAAACAGAATGTTCTACTTATCAGTCACAACACCACAAAACCACGTGTGTTTTCAAGCTGAAGGTGTGTCAGAAAAGGAAGCACAACTATGGCATTGTCGATTCGGCCACTTGAATTACAAAAGTTTAAGAACACTCTGCTACAAGAAAATGGTATCTGGTTTACCATCGATTAAATCCCCAAAGAAATTATGCACTACTTGTTTGACTGGGAAACAACATAAGCGACCTGTCCCTAAGAAGAGTTCATGGAGGGCGTCAAAACAGCTTGAGCTGGTGCACTCAGACATATGCGGTCCTATTGATCCAGCCTCAAACAGCAACAAAAGGTACATTTTAAGTTTCATTGACGATTTTTCACGCAARACATGGGTTTATTTCTTAACTGAGAAATCAGAAGCACTTGYAATTTTCAAGAATTATAAGGCTTTTGTTGAAAAAGAAGTGGGCATGGGYATAATCTGCTTAASAACCGATAGGGGTGGTGAATTCAATTCAAATGAATTTACAGAATTCTGTAAGAAACAAGGTATTAGGAGACAACTAACAACAGCCTATACCCCCCAACAAAATGGGGTGGCCGAAAGAAAAAATAGAACAATTATGAATGTTGTCTGTTCAGTACTAAATGAAAAATGTGTTCCTAAAACCTTTTGTCCCGAGGCTGTAAAATGGTGTGTGCACGTTCAGAATCGAAGTCCTACAGCAACGGTTGAAAACAAAACTCCAGAAGAGGCCTGGAGTGGAAAGAAACCATGGGTAGATCATTTTCGAGTGTTTGGATGTGTAGCACATGTACACATACCAGACCAAAAGAGGAGCAAGTTAGATGACAAAAGCAGAAAGTGTATTTTGTTGGGGGGTTAGTGATGAATCCAAAGGATGGAGGCTATATGATCCAGACTCGAAGAAGGTTCTTAACAGTAAAGATGTGGTTTTTTGATGAAGAGGCCAGTTGGGATTGGGGTGCAGCAACACCAGAAACTCAACAAACACCATTAGAATGGGCATATGACATATTTGAAGAGGAAGATCAAAGTGATTCGAGCAGCGTTGATGAAGAAAGTGATGAATCGACTCCCAACAATGCAATCACTAGTGCTACCAGCACACCTGCAAATCTATCACTTGGAGAATCATCTCAAGGGAGGGGGACACGAAGAGACAGAAGAGCACCAGTTTGGATGGCTGATTTTGACACTGGTGAAGCACTTGATGAAGAAGAAAACTTAAATGTGATGATGGTTGCTGAAAGTGATCCGGTAACTTATGAGTAGGCTGTTAAAAATAAGAAGTGGAAGGAAGCAATGTTAGCAGAAATTGAAGCCATAGAAAAAAATAAACTTGGGAGCTTACTGGTCTGCCTAAAGGAATTAAACCCATTGGAGTTAAGTGGGTGTTCAAAACCAAACTCAATGAAAATGGGGAGATAGAAAAGTTCAAAGCAAGGCTTGTGACAAAGGGTTATGCACAACGTTATGGAATTGATTATACTGAAGTCTTTGCTCCAGTAGCAAGACTTGACACCATTCGAATGATACTTGCAACAGCTGCTTGGTTTGGTTGGACAGTTTTTCAACTTGATGTGAAAAGTGCTTTCCTTCATGGAAAGCTGAAGGAGCAGGTGTTTGTACAACAACCCGAAGGCTTCATCAAGAAAGGAGAGGAAGAAAAGGTTTATAGGTTGAAGAAGGCACTATATGGTCTTAAACAGGCCCCGAGGGCCTGGTACAGCAGAATTGATGCCTATTTTGTACGAGAAGGTTTTGATAGATGTCCAAGTGAACATACTTTATTCACAAAGTCAAAAGAAGGTAAGCTTTTAATTGTGAGTTTGTATGTTGATGACTTGATATTTACTGGAAATGATAGGATTTTGTGTGAAGAGTTTAAGAATTCCATGATGATGGAGTTCGAAATGTCTGGCCTTGGGAAGATGAGACACTTTCTTGGTATTGAGGTAAGACAAAGTTCAGAAGGAATCTTCATTGGACAGAGAAGGTATGCTCTAGAAATATTAGCAAGATTTGGTATGGAAAATAGCAATGCAGTGAAGAATCCTATAGTACCAGGCTCAAAGCTTTCGAAAGATATGGGTGGTGAAAAAGTTGATGGAACTCCTTTCAAACAAATAGTTGGGAGTCTGATGTATTTAACTGCAACCAGGCCAGATCTGATGTATGGAGTTAGTTTGATAAGTAGGTTCATGTTCAGTCCTACTATGATGCATTGGCTCGCAGCAAAACGAATTCTGAGGTATTTAAAAGGAACAACAAATGTGGGAGTTTTCTATAGAAGAGGAATAAGTGGCACTAAACTTACAAGATTCACAGATAGCGATTATGCCAGTGATATTGATGATCGAAAAAGTACTTCTGGTTTTGTGTTTATGCTGGGAAATCGTGGTCTTCAAAAAAACAACCGGTAGTTGCTTTGTCCACCACGGAGGCGGAATATATAGCAGCAGCTCTGTGTGCCTGTCAAAGTATTTGGCTCAAGAGGGTTCTGGAGAAGCTAGGAGTTGAAGATAAAGAAGGAACTATTATTATGTGTGATAACAGTTCCACCATACAGCTATCAAAGAACCCAGTGTTTCATGGTAAAAGCAAGCATATTGATGTAAGGTTCCATTTTCTAAGGGAACTAGTATCTGATAAAGTTGTTGAGCTAAGATATTGCAGCACTCATGATCAGCTTGCAGACATGATGACAAAACCATTGAAGCTGGAGCAGTTTGAAAGACTTCGAAGTATGCTTGGAGTAACTGAGATCACAAAAGTAAGCTAAATGCAGGCTGTGATGACAGATGCTTTAGCTTAAGGGAGGGAATGTTAGAATAAATTAGCTGTTATCTTTACTAGTTTTGAATTAGTCTTTTTTGGTTGTTGCTATTAGTCAATAAGTCCTATTCTTTAGGGAGAATGGAGTTTSTTTTGCTTTTCTGTTATGTACGTGGCTATTTATAGCCCTCTGTTTTTAGTAATCTACAAGCATTCCTTCAGCACTTTTCTTTGTTCTCTGACTTCCAACAGAGTGACTATGAAGAAGAACCTTACGAGTCACTTTTCTTTTAAAGTATGTAATATTTATATACCGCAAATGAACTCACACACCCTCCTCACATTTGGTGAGTTTTGAACCCTAGACGTCTTGGGAGGTCGGACTCTAACGATAACCTGAATACTGCTAGGCCAAAGGCCCTTTGGTCTTACGCGTCACTTTGGGCGCAAACGCAACTGAAGTTGATTGATGGCTAGGTAATAATATCTTTATATTTCTTTCAGTTTTCTGAGATCTGTATCTCACATGCTTCCTTACTTAACTGCTTGTTGCAACAAATTCGTTAAATTTATCAGATCATGCCTTATTGTGTTTTTTTTTATATTAATTCGGATTATACTTACTATTACAAGGTGTACAAGTAGATATGCCAAAGAATCCAAAATTTGACATGAAATCTTTGTTTGGAGGAATGTATGTCGTTGTCTTCTCTTCTCTCATTAATCCATATAATATAGAAATTTTTGTTGCTTTACCTAAGGGAGTGTTTGGTTTGATGGGATGTGTTTTCAAAGATTTGGATTTCATTTAAGGATTTGGAATTGGAATGACATTTAAATTTCATTTTTTATAAATAACTTATTAAAAAATAATTAATAATCATAATAATAATCAAATTATCTTTTTATTAATTGATTATAAAAAATAAATGTTCTTAAAATATTTTAAACCATCATTACATACAAATCCTATGAAATACCATCCTCATGGGATTTCAAAATCCTATGCTTGGGGATTTCAATTAAATGATTCCAAATCCATGAAATCCTTCAAACCAAACATGGGATCGGAATGGAATTCTATTCCAAATCCCTCCAAATTCAATCCAATCCTGTAAACCAAATGCTACCTAAGGCTATATCATCCAGATGACCATGTTCATAGCTGCTGCTATTCTTGTGACTGATTACGACTCAAATGTGATTTATTTTCTTCTTCATCATATCATATAACGAACGAGAAAAAATATAACGTTGGATTTTTAATCACTCTGGAAACTTTCTCTTCTTGACGCAGGACATCTGAATCATTCTTGCCCGTACGTTTGCCATGATGCTAAGTACTAACACCATGGCTTTTCTGTACCCTTATGTTCATTATCTTGAGAGTGTGCAAGTATAATTTTAAGAGAGTTATCTTCATGCAACTAAAAATGCACAGAAAACTGGATCGTATTAGCTTTTTAGAATTATTCTTTTTTGTAATTACGTTGCATTATGTAATATATAAATATAAGATATGAAATGGGTGCTAAATTGTGCGTATATTGCAGGTTGATAGGTACTTAATGTTGCTCAGTATGAGTCAAGGTCGTTCTCCATCTTAAACTCTTAAAGATTGCATATACATAATGTTTGAAATATTTTGAGTTTCCATGTCAGCTCTTTAAATGCATATTTATGTTTTCACCTCTCCAATGAAGAAGTTTGGTAACTGCTATGGTGAAGGACTCTGGCTTTATTTTGGATCCAACAAGAACTTTCATCTTGGTTGCTTATAGTCCTTTTTCATGCTCATTGCTTTTAACACATGTAATTGGTTTTTACTGTTTTACAGGATCTATCTTGAATTGATCCTCTCCAAGTCAAGTGTTTGTTGCCATTTTGCAAAGCGTTTGAAGGTATATGTGGATTTTGGCACCTCATATAGTTCAACATTTTTATCTGGATCAATAAGTATCTTCAGTCATCTCTTATAAATGGTACTCAACAACAGAAAAGGTAATCATGCTAAATACGAAATGAACGTCGGTGGCATATTTTGATTTTAGCTCAAAGTTGTTTTCTTTCCCCGCATGGTTGGAGCTGTTATTGGGGTTTTAATATTTGCAGATTGTATAGGACATACCAGTCGTTGAGATGGTGAAATCTTACTTTGACAGGTCACATTCACTCACTTTTTTTCCTTCTCGTTGTTTTGGAGAAATTCGTGATCACACTCTTAAAGGTCGTTTACCAACACAATTGGGTAAAGACTAATCGAGTATTGGGTAAGCTCTTACCGGTAAAAATACCACCTTCACTTACCTTATCGGGTAACATTCTCGGTCATCAAAATGGATTATTTGTAAGCGTTTCACTTATTGGGTAAGATTCTCAATTATTGCTATGCCTCTTACCGGGTATGATTCTAGGTCCTTGTTATGCTTACCCGGAAGGTAAGTGACACCCAGTAAGCACTTACATGGTATTTGGTAAACGGCCCCTAAGTGAAGCTCTTGATCCTTACTGGCAGAGCATCTCGGTCAGACATTGTGGGTCAGAGGGTATGCGTAAACATTATTCTTACCGTGGCAGCAATACTTACCTGATCAGGAGCTGTTAGTGTTTAGTAAACAAGCTCTTAGGAGCCATTTAACAAACTCTTACCGTGTAAGCGCTTACCACACATTACTTACCTTATCAATGAGTATGGCAAGGACGGAGAATCTTACCCGGTAAAAGGCATAGCAAGGACCGAGAATCTTACTGGGTGAGTAAGGGAGAGACTCTTACCTGGTAAGCACGTACCGGGTAAAAAACGCTTACCACAATCCATTTTGATGACCGAGAATGTTACCCGATAAGGTAAGTGAGGGCGATAACTCTTGTCAGTAAGTGTTTACCCAGTAAGAATTTGGTAAACAGGACGTTAGTCTTCCATAAACAAGGCTTATATGATTTTCAATCTGTGTAGGTTTGTCTGCTGCAATCACAATGCTTCTGTTTCTCTCTCAGTTTTTAATTATTATTTTGATACAGAATATCAAATACAATTATTACATAAATAAATCACTCTTGATTCTGTATGCATGTATGTTTTTGGAAAGTTGGTTGTAGCCATTTTGTCTTCCCTAGATTATGTTTTGGTGGGGGTAGGATCTTTAGGACAGGAGCACCAAAAGCTGTACAAGATAAGGAATAGAGAATATATTAGCCCTTTATATGAAAATACATCAGCCTATATGTCATACAGCAAATTATGTTGATTGAGGCCTGTAAGGTGTAAAGACTCCATAGTATGGCTTGAAAGTAGCATGAACATATATAGATTTAAAAGCCAGCTTGTGCTCAAAAGTCCACAAGAAAGTGATTGATACTTGGAGTTGATCAAATGTTAGGTATTTGGTCAAAGTCAACAAGAAAAATAGTAGTTATTAACTCAAGTGCTTGCATAAGCTTTAAATCACTTTTCTGGAACATGTTTGCCTCCCCAATGCATTTCGACGATTTATTTTAAAAAACCCAATTCTAGAAATTTTGAAATTGACAGCTAAGTTAGAATAGGACAGTGATGAATCTACAAGAAAATAATGATTTATTTGTCAATATAACAAAGGTTACGAAATTGTAAAGTCTTGGTGGTTATTGTGAATGATGTAATGCTAATTTGAAGGGGTCTTCTATCATTTTTGTATTAACGTATTTCATAGTTTAGTGGGTTGGTCAGATTTTGTTAAGTCAACAACTTTTATGTTGTTTTGACGTGCATGGTATGGTGGTATATTTAATTTTGCTCATTAATGATTAAGACTATGTTTGTCAAACTAAATGTTAAGCTATTTGTTAGTCGATAAGTTAAATAGATTAAATACGTTCGACGGAAACTAAATATATTTAACTGATTATATAATTTTTTTATTCATTTAATTTGTTTTGGCTTGATTTATCTGATTAGAAACTTCTTTATTTTTGTTTAGTTTGATTTGAATTTTTTGTTAATAAGTTTAAGAAATGATAAAGTTGGTGGAGAGAATGGAAGTATGCTGGTAATATGGACGCAATAGCAATGGGTGGAGTTAAAAGCATTGGGAGCTGGAGGCATCCAATGAAGGTATGCCTTTTGGACCCCCCACTCTTATCACATTTAACACCAATATGCCAAGAAAACAAAAAGATGACTCTCTTTTTGCTAGTGCTGCTTCATTTCATCATTGCCCCACTCCATTTCAAATATTACACATCTTTTGAACCCAATATGTTGGCTTTTATAACATTTTTATGCGTACCTTTTTCTTATTAAATATTGACTTTTTATTTGGTTTTACATCTAATGAAATAAAAAGGGTATTCTTGATCAGGGTTTACATAAAAATAAATGCTTTTTAGTTTTCTTTAATATAATATATTTGTATTTTTAAAGATGAGTTTCGTATGATATCAATTAAGATTATCGGTAATCAAATTTTTTGTTTAAATATAATACTATTTATACAAAATAAACATGCCTAAAGAAATAGAATGAATCAAAAATCACATCCATGCAATTGCAAGGGAAAAGGAGGGGGTGGAAAGCCTTAATAACGTTTATATCCGTCCATTAAACCAATTTCCGCCACACCGGTCTTCCAATTCCAAACACCCCCTCCACAACTGGCAAACACCCATTTCTCCGCCATAACCATTCTACTCTCCTGTCGCCTCGTCTCTCAGTTCTCACCAACATATATATACAAGTTGGGTATACAGAAAGAAAGAGGGTTGTAATTGGTGGAGATGTATAAGAATCAGCTGCAAGAGCTGGCACAGCGGAGCTGCTTCAACCTTCCATCCTACACCTGCATCCGGGAAGGACCTGACCACGCACCCAGGTTCAAGGCCGTCGTCAACTTCAACGGAGATTCCTTTGAAAGCCCTAACTATTTCTCCACTCTCCGCCAGGCTGAGCACGCCGCCGCCGAGGTTGCGCTTTGCTCCCTTTCATCCCAATCCCTCGCCGCCAGGATCCTCGTAAGTGCTTTTCTTCTAATTTTCTTGAAATCATTTCTGACCTTAAATAGAACTGCTTTACTAGTCTTTTTAGGCGTTTGGTGGTGGAAAGTGCTACCGTGCGCCGTTTCGGTGGTCTTTCTTGTTTTTATTTTGAGAGATTGTTGCCATGGTAATTAGATAACCTTCTTGAGTCGATTTACCAAAATACCTCTTTCCCATATCCCTTTTGTTCTGAATCTAGTGGGATTTCATATATTAGATGCTTGGTTTTTTTTTAACAAGGATTAGGAGCACCTCAAACTGCAATCAGAATGCATTTAGGAGTTGTATTATACCTTCTAATAATGCATCATCATGCAATTTCTTGTGATCATCTCATGGTAAAAGAGATAACCAATCCAAACTTCTTTGGGCTGTGTCAATTTTGTGTAATTAGCTCCTTGGGTGAAAGGGTATTTTGGTCATAAAATACAGATAAAGCACCATAAGTATTTGTACCAACTGTTCTCTAGCATGGTCAATGTAAGAGAGGCATTTCACACCATCCAAAGTTTGGTCAAGTTACAAGTGATTTATGCATGTGGCATTTAATAGCAAAATCAATACGTTTTAGTGGGTATCTGCAAATAATTTTCAGTGGTTGGAAATTTCAAAGTGCATTCTAGTAATTGCTAGTCAATTCAATGTGCTCGGTGTTAAGATAGAATTGATATATGAGGGTCAACATCTTTGTTAGGTTCGAGGGTTTACTGACTTTATGCCCAATCTTTATATTTGATTTGATATATACATGTTCCATCCGTCCTTAGAAAATAACAAAGATAAAGTTAACGTTTTATCCTTTTTGTTCATGTCATCACTTTCTGAACATTGTACTACTTGTTGTTTTATTGCAAATTGATCATCTTTTTTTTAAATGGCAAGAAACACTGTAGTGTGCAAGAACCAACAATCTTTGAGAAATTAATGAATATATAACTTCTAAAAATATCATTGAACTTGACACTTTATGTCTAATACTCATTTTTTGCAATGTGTGGTGTTCTTTTTGCATACAAGAATGGACGTTTATTAATATCAAAGACAAGTATGGTAGTTTAAGAAAGTTGATGATTGTTTTAAGAGGGAAAAGGTGGGCAAGACATGTTAGGCATCGTAAAGCAGGCCATTGATAGATGGGAGACTGTTCTCCAGTGTAACGTTTATGTTCTTCATATGCTTTTTTTTATGAGATAATGAACTAATGAAATTTGCATAGTAAATGGGGCAACCGTAAGTAGGAACATATTCAACACAGATTCAAAAAAATGAAGTATTTGGCTAATTCTTTTGATAAACTTACGATGATATTGAACTTACACATTTGTGTTGATGGTAAAAGTTGCAATATGGTTATTTCTGGAGAAAGAAGAGTTACAAAGTTGACTTTCTTGAGATGGATGGAGTATTTTTTATAAAAAAAGGGTCGGTATAGGTATGAACACTTTGAATTATTGACCATTTGGATGTCGATATAAGAAGTTTGAAATTGTCTTCATTCAAATAGTAAGGCACTTGCAGTTTATGTACATGGGTGACTTCCTAATTCATAAAATCAAAAAAGAAAAGTTTAAAAAATAATCATGAAAAATAAAGGATATTCTTTTTGGAAAAAAAACAGGCACATGGGAAAGTTATTGATTGAGCAGATTAGGAGTTATAGCCTTTGTCTCCCCAAATTAACTATGCTTATAAATGCTTTGTTGCAGCATGCATGTGCCCTGCTGCCCATTTTGTATTGGGATCATGGTATTTATTGCTTCCATTGACTTCGATTTATACATGCTCTTTAATTTCATTTGTTGATTTGATTTAAACTGTTATCACTGTTATGATCATCTTATTATCGTCTTTTCTGGGTTAGTTGTAATACTCTTGCAGAAGATGGTATCATGATACTTTCAAGTGTGAATTCCCTTGGACATTATAGGATCATCGAATTCCTAGTTCTTTAATCTTGATTAGTATAATTTAATCTGGTTTAATTTAAACAAAATTTGTTGGTTTTTTTTGTACTTCTAGATGACTTGGGGGGCTGTTTCGTTGGTTTTCCATTAAGTTTTGTATGGATAAAGTTGTCTGTGTGAATTAATATAGATTGGGAAGGTTTTGTTTGGGATGATTTTTTTCAAATATCGAAGGAACGTGCTTTTTAATTGAGAGGGTCAGGTTTGGAAAAACTGGCTTTCTGCATAAAGCTCCTCCTAGAAGCTTACTGAATAAGCCACTCCTAATAAGCCGATACCAAACATGTATAGCCGATCGAATAAGCTATGAGTTCCATAAAGCTCATTAAGCTGCTAACAATTAGGTCCTTGGTAATCAAAGTTCGAATTGAGGTTTTTTAAGAATTATTTGCAGTAAAACATCTTCCCTCGTATATGCTGTACATAGCAAGCTGACAATTGACTTCTTTCTGGTTTCCATCCACCAGATATGGTAAAAGATGAATATATTGACATTTAATAGTCCAAATAATTGACAATAATACCATAAAGTCATTAACCTAACAGTATCCGGGTTACCGGTAGAGCCCAACCGTCATGGCATCAAGGGATCAAACCTCATCAAAAATGAGAAGGGTGCGAGTATTTGCTGTATATTATATATACTTCAAAAAGAATTATAGACGATATTTCTTCTGTTTGTGTTCTTGTTTGATTGATGAGTAACGTATTGCAGGATGAAACCGGGGTTTACAAGAATCTTTT
Source organism: Cynara cardunculus var. scolymus (assembly GCF_001531365.2). Taxonomy (NCBI): domain Eukaryota; kingdom Viridiplantae; phylum Streptophyta; class Magnoliopsida; order Asterales; family Asteraceae; genus Cynara; species Cynara cardunculus. Next base: position 3,026,563 of record NC_037538.1, read on the forward strand.
ACAAGAGATTTCACAACGAGTGGGTGCGCCGTTGCCACGGTATACAACTTACAGGTCTGGCCTTGGACACCTACCTGTTTTTACAGGTATGGTGGAACTGGCTGGAATCACATTCACTGGTGAACATGCCAAAAACAAGAAACAAGCAGAAAAAAATGCTGCCATGGCAGCTTGGTCATCTTTGAAACAGTGTGAGTCCCACCATTCCATTTGTACCGGTTATAATTTGACCATTATGGTCAAACAAACCCGTTATATCCCACCCTCGGTCCCGATGTACCTGTTTGGTTCGATTTAGTCGTTGAGAAATATGTTTTGGTTAATTGTTCTTCTTTTTGTGTGGGCAGTGGCGAAGCAAGATGCAAGTTCTTCGAGTGAACCAGAGAACAGTGATGAACAGGAACAAATTAGAATCGCAAGGGCACTTTTGAACTACAGACTGAAGCAAAAGATTGGAACAGCAAACTACAGTGACCTCCCAATACCATTTCAGAAGAAGTTCACGACACCCGCCCCACGCCCACCGAGCCCTCAGAGACCGCCATTGACCACGTCTAAAATACTTCCACTGTTCTACCGGAAGGCTGTGCCGCCTATGACCACCCAGAACAGGCCCATATCTCCTGCACCACATGAGCCATCATCCTCATCATCACCCCACCAAAACCATCCCATCCGCCCGCCACATTTCCCTGCCGCTAGTCCATCCCCTTACATTTCCCTACCGCAGGTACACCGGTACAGGTTACCACACCAGGGACTTGCTCCACCGGTCACAATGAGAACAGCAGTGCCAGTTTTCTCCGCACCACCAATGCCGCCATCGCCTAACCGCCAGGTGATGCAACCTAGACCTGTAAAGATTGCACCACCGATCTGTATAAGGCAAGCTGTGCCGGTTTTTTCTGCTCCTCCAGTTAAGAAAGACGAGCCTTCCAACAAAAACGAATGCGAAGCTGTTAAATGCCTGGACAATCTGAAATTATGACGGTGATAATCGATATGGGTTTTCTTAATGATTGGTGTTGTGAAACCTCCTCATTGAGGTAATGATCATTTCTCCAATGGCATATGTTCTAAATATATTCATGCACTTTGAAAACGAAAAGTTAAAACGATTGGTGTACCAGTTGAGATAGCACCAGATGTATCAAATTTTGGTAATGTAACAGTAGCTTTTCCTTCTATGCTCTTAATTTTATTTTCTATTTCTTCCGATAAAATTGGTAAATTACTAAACTATCCATGATAGAATAGAAACCCTAAAATACCCTCTTACTTGGGTCTAGTCTTGTCCAGTCTCATCTATGTATCAAACTGGTCGTTATTATTTTGTCGGTTTTTTGATATTCGTGGCTTATCTATTGGTGGATCTTTTATACGATTTTTGTTTGGGTTGTTTGGTCTCTGTGATTTGATTGGTGTTGATCTTTCACATGATTTTGGCCCTTTGTTGCAAAAATGTAGCAACAAGAAACATTATGCTTTTACAAGAATAAGGTTTTTGGACAAAAAATGTATAGGGTCATGTACGTATCATCTTTCGTTTACAAATTCAATAATTCGTACATAGTAGTTGCTGAAATAAATACGTGTAAAAATGCAATGTTTGTATAATATTATTTTATATGTGAAACGTTTATGACTGTTTTTTTTTTCCAATACGTATACAATCTTGAACGTCTTATATCAAGAATGGACCCAATGTGGAGCATAGGATGGCCCATGCCATTGTTTTTTTCCCCTCTGACGGTGAGTAAAAATTATAAAGTCATGAAAAATGTCACCGTATCAAATTGTTGTACACCACCATATATATTTTGAAACTACAATGCAAACATAAGTTTCCCTTGGTAGAGAGTTGGTTTACAAGGTTTTTCTTCTATCCTGGACCCAAGTTCGATTTCCGTTAGTGTCGTTTTCTTAAATTTTATCTTTTAATTTCAGATTTATTATGTTTCTAAATTTTTGTTCTTTTTTTGCAATAAGAGATTTGAACACAAGACCTCGCGTATGAAAAGCATTGAACTAAACAACATACCAATGATAGTTTCTTATGGTCAAACGGTGTCGTCGTTTGAAACATGTAAATTTAAATAATTACAATTTTCATCCATATAATATACAATTTATTATTATTTTCGTTTTATATTATAATTTATCGTACTTCTCATTGAAATCAATTCAATTACGTTCCCTACCGTTTGTAATTCTTTAATTTCTAACCATAAGGGTGATGTCTGATTGGTTTGAGCTTGGTTCGAAAAGTCAAAAGTACCAGGAGGAATAAAAATCCTCTTATGGCCACGGAGGTTCAAATGAGATGACTTCGTGTTATCTACAAAGCAGGTGATTGTTTTGAAATTAGTCGACTCATATAACAAATTGGATATCCAGGTTAATAAAAAAAAAAATCTTTAATTTCTAATTCTATTAATTTGTTAATGGAATGGAAGGAAGAGTCTCCATCCTGAACTCAAGTACTAGACAGTCATAAATTGATATGACAAATTTCATACAACCACATATTCCTTTTACGGATTGTTGAATTGACATCTCCTACTTCCAATTAAATGCAACATTACCCATCTACCCCTACTTATAGCTACATTTATCTGATTTGTTTCATACATGATATTTTAAGACAAGATTGTATGAACTGTTTATAAGTTTTCTGTTACAAACCCAAGATCATCAGGTACCGTTGGATCATTATAGGTGTTTAGATCAGTTTACGTGCACCGACTAGTCTTACAAACGATTGTCTATGGGTTTGGGATCATCGCAGATGAACCTCTATGACCATAAAGGTTTTATCATAGATAATTATACGATTTATAATAATAATTTTAAAAATATTGAATAATATATTTATAATAAACATGTAAATAGTTTTTAAAGTATTTGAGGAAGATAAGTGTGATATAGAAGCAAAGGTTGAAAGAGAAACAGAGGGTGGGGGTGTATGTGGTTGGCTCACATTCACATCCAATGGTGGGCCCAACTCTCCACTTGAAGACACAACCTCAATTAATATTTAATAATATATTAATGGAAAGTTCAACAAAATAGTTATTTTTAAAAATCAAATTAATGTTTTAATTATTTTTTTTATCAGGGATTTCTAAAATATCACTACCTTCAAAAGTGACATTTTAGTGACTTGTGAATAAGCTAAGAAACCACTCACTCCCGTACATCTGTAACAGTCACAGGGGGCGAGTGGTTTCTTTCCTCTAAGAAGAGGAGTACCGGGAATTTCTAAAATATCGCTACCTTCACAAGTGACACCTCAGTGAGTTGCGAATGTCCCCAAATTGTTGTCTTTAAAGACAAGTTCCATATGGAGTCAATGGATTCATTGGTAATCTAAGGGGGTCGTTTACGATCCGTTTACCGGGTCACTTTACCTTATCGGATGAACATAACAAGAATTGAGAATCTTACTCGAAAAACAATAACAATGACCCAGTATCTAACTCGGTGAGTTAGAATGATCGCTTTTATCCAATAAGCGCTTACCAATAGATCTATAGTGCGGATTTTAGCAAATTTTGTTGAATTTCTATACATTTAGGCAAGAGTCAAGAGTATAAGAGTTGTGTGGGTGGGGTGGGGCCTGTGAAAATGGGCTGATTGGACCAAGATTCAGTATGGGCCCACTTAAGACCACTCTTTCTTTTATTCTTTTCCTATGACACAAAAACGAAAATCAAAAGCAATGGCTCATGACAAAAGTCACATGTAACAACAAATGTTATTATAGTCAGAGTAAGTTACAATTTTGGTCTTTGTAGTTTGTTGATAACTACATTTTTAGTCCCTATAGTTTCAAAATATGGTCATTGTAGTTTACAGAAACGTCCAGATTTGATTTCCTCTTTCAATGATCGTTAAAAATTATGTTAATGATGGGTATTTTGGTCCTTTTATCAATTTTTTACTTTTTACCGATCAAGAACCATAGGGGCCAAAACGATAAAAATATATTTTGATTGATTGAAAGAGGGAAAAAATCGATAAAATGGTTTTCATTTAGCGAATCTTTTTAACGGTCACTAGAATAAGGGACCAAATGGGGGTGTTTTCGCGAACCATAATGGATATCTTGCAATTGCGAAACTGTAGAGACGAAAAAGTGTTATGTTCAACAAACCACATGTACCAGGTTTGTAGCTTACTCTAATAAATTAAATTAAACTATATCCCTACTCTTATATATATATATATAGACTTGGGATCATGTGAGACCAGCATGTTTTCGTGAGACCCGTGAGACCAACATTTTACACTTGAAACTTCACAGCAAAATGCTGTGAAGGTTCGACTTTTTTTAAACCTTCACAGTGTTTTTGCTGTGAAGGTTACGTGTAAAAATGTGGTCTCACGGGTCTCACGAAAACAGGCTGGTCTCACGTGAACCCAACCCTATATATATATATATATATATGGTTGGGTTCACGTGAGACTCATGAGACCAATTTATGTTCATTGATCAACTTTATAAGCTAATGATCTAATGGTCTAAAGTTGCACAGTGACAATTTTGTGATTATGAATGTTTAGATTGTAGATCTAATCAAAAGGTTGAGAATTTGTCTTACAAGTTTCATGAAAAACTCTTGATCTCACATGATCCCAAGTCTATATATATATATATATATATATATATATATATATATATATATATATATATATATATGGTAAGATTTACATGAGACCAACCTATTTATGTAAGATTCGTGAGACCATATTTCTACACTTGAAATTTCGCAACAAAACATTGTGAAGGTAAAAAAAATCCAAATCTTTACAGTGTTTTACTGTGAAATTTCAAGTGTAAAAATATAGTCTCATGGGTTTTAAAAAACAACCTGATTTCACATGATCCCAAATTTTTCCCAGTATAAATTTGTTATTTGAAAAAAGAAAATAAGGAGACAAAGTGGAAGGATATTCATCCCATCACACTTTAAAGTGAAGAAATTATGGAGAAAAAAAACAAAAATGCAATCCATTTTGACCTTATTATTCATCATCATGCCCCCATTCATTCTAATTTTTGTGTTGTGGGAGGGAACAATATCTTTACTTTTCATTCATTATTTATTTTAAATTTGAAATTAAAATTTATAATCAAATGATCTTTGTCCTAACAGTATCGTAGTCTTTGGTCTTCTAAAAGGTAAGGGGTTCAAATATCATCAAATGTAAGAAGGGTGTGTAAGTTTATTTGTTGTATTTATTGTATATAAAAACAATATATATTTAAAAAAATTATAGATTTTAATCTGTAACCATATCAAAACTAATATTTTTTTTGTTAGATTTTTAATATTTAATAAATATATTATTAAGAAATAAATATGAAAATGAAAATGGAAATGGAAATGGAAATGGTGTGTGATGACTTTTGGGTTGTGGGAAAAAAGTCAAAATGTCTTTTTAACTTTTCTCTTGTTCGCGTGTCTTAGAGGAGACAACGCGCAAAGTCACCCTTCCCTTTTTACATCCAATTAACATTTCCCCTTTTTCTTTTTATTATAATCCCCTCAAAACTTCATCATCTATAATTTTAACATTCGTCTTATACAAATAACAATGGTAATGGATCGGGTTCGGTCTGGGTATTGGTATCTCCGTTTCCGAGACCGATACCTAAAACCATCGTCGTAACCGTCTCGATCCCTGTTGGAGATCTTATCCGGGATCCCTATCGGTCCCCACGGTTTCTCTGATCCTCGTTGGGGAACCAGTTAAGAGTAAAAATCATCTTTTTCACCGTTGGTTATAACAGAACACGAAACCGATCTGAAAAAAAATTACAATTTGCTAATTTTCACAATTAAAAGCAAATTACAATTTTTTTAAAAATGTAAGTTTAAATGTCTCAAACATAATCGAATCAATTATAAACAATATATTAAATTACAATATAGAACTAAACAGAAATTCAAACATCATAAACTAAAATCACGATTTTAGAAAAAATAAACTAGACTTTTTCGTGAGTTTTATTTTGGTTGTTTAGGTAAAGTGAATAAAAGTCTTTTAAATTTTAATGTTATTATTTTTTAATGATTATATATATATATATATATATTAAAATCAATATATATATATATACATATCGGGCCGAGCCGTTGATCACCGTCCCCGTCCCCATTAAAATTCCCGAATTTGTCCTCGAGCCCCGCCCCGTCCTCGATAAGATGTCCCTGAACCCGGCCCGAAAGTTTCGGTTTTCATCATCGATTTCGGTTTTTTTTTTTTGTCATCCCTATATACGAAACCTGTTTTGAATGACATCAGCATGAGACCATTTTCTGATTCACTCAACGATTAAAGCTAGCCCTAGGAGGCAGAATCGAATCCAAGACATATCTTATATTCGGTTAAAATTATTTTGCCAATTGAACTACATGCTACATACTGCCATAGGCTCTTTTTTACTGTTTTCTTAAAACAAACATTTTATTAAACATTATTTATTATAATTAACACACACATATATACATATATATGGTATGGGTGGATTTACGTTGTTAAAGGTGGGCGAGAGGCCTACAGACAAATGTCAAAATTTGGAAATTTTGTTTTTTTTACTCTTATGTGTTTAGTTTCTCCCAGTCATTTTCGACGGTTCCTTCCAGCGGCCTAGTCCATTTTAACAAAACTTGTCACTCTCTTGTTTGACAGTCGTTCTTCCTATACATTTCTTCCAATCATGTTACAATAATAACATTGATTGATGATTTTATAAAAATATCTCGATTTCTTGTTCATTTAGTTTTACATATATTCAAACCAATTCATCTAAAAGGAAAATTATATAGATTAAATAATAGTACATTTTGCTATTTGGACTTTGGTTAACCGATATGGTAAAAATAATCGAAATCAAAACCTACCTTATTTTGATTAACCCACAAACTCAATAATCCGAAACCGTTTTTAGTTTAATTAGTTTCCGATTTTGGATTTTTTTACATTCTAAGGCCCCCGATCACCTAAGTTTCTGAATCCACCACCAAACAATTAACTTTATAGATTTACCATTTTAATATCTCGATTACCTTATATATAATCAAGTATTTAATTAGACAAATTATTAAAAAAATTATTTTTTTTAATTTAATTTTCATATCAAATATTATTTTTTTACCATGAGGTTATTTTTTAATTTTTGGCTTTTCTTTGTGTTATATTTTAATTGAATAATTAATGAAAGATTCTTTATAATCCCACTTTTGTTAGAATATTTGTATATAAAATATGCAAATCATTGAATCCAAAAGATTAAGTTTAACCCTATGCCCCTACATTATAACATTACTCTGACTCCCCTTTTTGCTTCCGATGCAATAAAACATGTCTAAACCTTTTATTCCCCATTCCAATTAGTTTTTTATACTATATTTACATAATTCACCCTATACTTTGCCTTCTTACATATACTACCCTGTCTTTAACCAAATTATCTAAACTACCCTTGTTATCAAATGATTGTAACGTCTTACGTCCAAAGCAACAAATTGAATCACGTATTGAATTCGTTATTCAACAAACCATGTTATCACTTAGAACTTTGGTACTGACAAATTAATTTATGTTTTATTTTCATTTTGTCTGTATTATCAAGAAAACAAACAATGATATACAAGTCATATGTTATATATGTATGTATAGTCTTTTAATGACATCATTTAAGGCGTCACATTTCAACTTCAATTGACATAGATTTTAAAAAGAAGGGTAGTTTCTGTAATTACTCAAACCAAAGTGTACTTTTTGTATGTTACACGGAACTTGGGGGTTAGCCTGGAATATGATGGATGATACACATGAATTTATAAAACACATGTACAACTGACAGGTGGGAAGCACGTGAGTCTCTTTTCCCGCATGCCATGAAACTCCCTCCATTATATATATATATATATATATATTCTTTTTATTATATACTAGAATGGTACTCGTACAGCGAAATACATCTTGATTTTAATGTTTTGTTTTATATTTTGAGTCTATCGATATTATAAAGCGATTTTATATGGTTTTGAGAAAAAATAAAATGTTTCTATTTTTGAATAAAATATTATGAATTTTTTAAAAAATAAGCGAAATTAGTATTAAATCAACTATTTAAAAGTCCTATTTTTATGTAATTTCTTTAATTTATTCTTTTATTATAACTTAATTTAAGTTAATAATGAAATAATTTATTTTTGGTTTAATATTATAAATTTTATAAAGATAATAATTAAGTATTTTGTTAAATTCAATGATTATCCTAATTATATTTTAGATTTTTTATATTTAAAATAAGATTTTATCTTGTATTTGATTATGTTTATCAGCAGTTAGTTACACGAATTCAGATATAGAGCTTTAATAAGTTGTACTTATGCACAATCTACTTGCAATCTTTAGTTTTAAGTAATATGCATTAATAAACAATATTTTACACATAAAAAGTGGTTTTTAAGAGTTTTTTGTCAAATGCTTTATAATATAGTATAGATATACATATATTAAATATGTGAAGTATCGTGTGAGAAAAAAATATTAAATGTGAGAAACGCAAGAAATGATTTGCATCTTTCATCATCTTTAATCTCAAACTGATACATGAATCGGTTTTGACATGAGAATAAATCTAGTGCATCTCATTCTAATGTGCATTCAAGTATGAATATTTTTTCTTATGCTTCTCACTTTAACTATCTTTTTCACCGAAACCTAATCTTATATAAATATATAGAGGTTAAAAAAAGAAAAAGAAAAACGCTTAATTCTAAAGAAGATAGATGACTCATATGTAAATGTAGCTTTCGATAATAGACGTGGATACTTCTACATGGATTGGTTTGGGACTTGTTTGTAAATTGGTGAGAAAGCAGTGTTAATCCGAGAAGCTCGACAGTCGCTATTTACAGTATTTCAAGCTCGTATCTTCAGTGGATCTCAAGAAGAATCCCAAAAGGATCTATTTCGTTGGAACTAAGGATCACAAAACGAACGTTCTTATCTCCAAACTCGTAATTCTTAATCTGGCTCGAAACACAAAGGTAATCCACAAGACTATTTGATTTTGGTTCGAGGAGAGTCTTGATTGTTTTTGTTTGGTTTCGGTTGGTTTTTGTTTCAGTTCAGGTTAACTTTTTGTATTGGTTCTGCAGCTAGCAAAATCATTTGTTGTACTTTTGTTTGTTTCCTTTAGTTTCAGTAATATTGTGTTGACCTTTCAAAGCAAAATACGTTGTTATAAATTTATTCTAATTTGTATATGTACTTAAAACACATCAGTTTTCTTGTACCAAATACTTATCAAACACACAATTTCCCTGAAAAATAGCATATTAATAAAACACAGAAACAATACCGAGAAGTAACAAAAACAGTTGCAAGATGTAGTTAAAAAATACCCAAAAAAAGGCTAAAAACAACAGGCGAGCACCCAAAAACAACCAAACAAAATAGAAAGCAAAACGACTGCACAAAATCGATGCAGACCCAAAGCAAAAAAAAAACCCCCGAAGATGTTACATAAAGAAAGGCAGTAAATTTGGATTATCGACCCGTAACTCCAATTAGACGAATCTTCTTGAAACCCAATCAAAAACTCGAACTTAAGTGATTTCCGTACGTATTTTCATAATAAATATATATTGTAAAGTTGGAATATTTAATGTGTTATAGCATTTTAAAATGATGCAAAAAACGGAAATTTGTAGTATATGATGTATTAAAAATAAGTTGGCGTTTTGGGCTTTTTATGAAATAAAGAAATAAAAAGAAAAATAAAATAATAAAATAATGATGTCAGTTGTGGACGGAAAGTAGGAAATGTGATAAGGCAACGGGACCGACTCGCGGCGCAAAATAATATTTTCTAATTTTATTTTATCATTTATTTTTCTAGATTAAAAAATTCGTTTCTTTAATCTCGTTATTTTATTGTACAAAGCAGTATTTATGTTAGTAGAAATTAATATATTTATCAAAAATAAAAATTACATTTATATTTTTTTTAATTGTTAATGTTTTTGAGCAATTTACGTATGCAACAAATTATTAGATATGTAATTAGATGTGTCGTTTGAATGATTGTTAATATGGGTTGTGGAGTGCATATAGGAACCTATTTTGAGAAGACGTTGGAAAGGTTGATATGAGAGTTAAGGATCTAGAGAACATCTTTAACATTGGGGGTGTGTAAAAAATCAATCGATCTAATTGGAACTGACTGATTCAATTAGAACCGATCGATCATAATTGGATGTCTAATTGTAATTGGGTCGGATCAGGTTGGAAATTTCAACATTCAATTTGGATCGGTCGATTCTCGGATGACAGTATAGAACCGACTAAAACCGAATCGAACCGATCAACATCCAATTAATCATCTAATGACCATATAGGATGTCCATCCAACTATCATTCAATTACTTTATTTTGAAATTGCTTAAATCTGAATTTGTTTTAATGTGGGAATTTGAATTTTTAACTTCCCTTGTGTTGGTTTTAACACGTATTAAAAGTGATTAATCAATTTGTATTATTGTTGGTGAATTGGATTGAATTAACACATTTGATGTGTCAAATCTCAACGGATCATCAATTGGATATTCAATAAAAGTTTCTAATGGATGGAACTGAACCGATCCAATAATTCATTGTATTTGATTGGATTGGTTGTTCAATGTTAATCGGATCAGATCGGTTGGCAAAATCCAACATCCAATGATGATTGGATCAGTGCGGTTCCCCTCACATCCAATGGATGTCAACCGATGAACAATCCTATTTAACATGCTAAATGAATTGGTGTTTATGAAAACCAAATTGACAAACAACTCGTTAAGCTGGAAAACCATGAGACTTATGCAGAATGACAATGTTATATGTCATTAAAGGGTTGTTTGGTTGGTTCCCATTAAGTCTTGTATAAATAAACTGTTGGTGTGAAATAATCTAACTGTGTGGATTTTGAAGATTTTTTGTTTGAGAGAGGTTTCATAGATGAAATGTACGTGTTTTATAATTGGGAATGACATGTTTAGAAATTTTTGGCTTTTTTGCATATAGTCTTCCACTAAAAGTTTATTGAATAAGTCATTTTTTATATCATTAAATCACTATCAAATAATCATTTATGATCAACTGAGTATGTTGTGAACCCTATTAAACTCATTAAGTCACTAACAAACAACCCCTAAATGAAATTTAAGTATGTGATTAGTAACGCCTACATCAACTAGATATATTGTAAAAGAGAAACTAGCAAAGCATGGACGCCTCCTATATATCACACCGCCTATTCCCTCCATTCTTTTAAAGGCTAAATATTGACCATCATGTATTAATAAATTGTAATTGTCTATCATTAAGGCATAGGTTTGGAATCATGTGAGACCAGTCTGTTTTCGTGAGATCACTTTTTACACTTGAGACTTCACAGCAAAATGTTATGAAGATAACTTTCACAGTGTTTTTACTGTGAAGATTCGACTTTTTATTTACCTTCACAACGTTTTACTGTGAAGTTTTCAAATGTAAAAAAATGATATCACGAGTCTCATGAAAACATGTTGGTCTCATGTGAACCCAACCCCCAAGACATAAATGCCAAAAGATGCAAAGAGAACAAGTAAAATAAGTGTACTCAAGATCAATAATCAAACTATGTAACCAATCTTTTAATATTTTAAATTAAACTAACAGAATGTCACAATGGTTGTGTTTATGGCATTTCTTCAATAATTGGTGGGCACTGTCAAGCTTAATATTATTATAAACAACGAACAACCAATCAAACCACAAACATAAAGCAGATAACATCGAGAAACCAAGATAGATACACATTAGCAAACTAGAAAAGACATAAAGGCGTACACGTTAAATCAAATATAAGAAAAGAAAACCTAAATCAAGAATCAAGAGACCGGAAAATTAAAAGTCAAAACGAACCTAGGGTAGCGGTAGACTAGATTATTGGTTGATGCCCCATAGGTTGTGATGTCTTGTGTCGTCATCTGGGTTGCCCCAGCCCTAGCTGGTCTCAAATATGACTATGTTATAATCAGATAATAGCGTAATCAAATGAATTACCAGTCATATTGAACGCGTGTGTCATAGCACATGGACATCACAACAAGCAAAGAGTATACATCGATAATTATTGAATCAAATAAATAATTAGATCCCAATAATACAGATTTGATTATGAGATAAAACATCATATAACTAGATTCATTGTACACTTGAGCCCACATACCATGACGTTATGCCAACAACAATTAATTTTAATCAGAAAACCTAATCATCAATAGCCCATTTTATCCAAAACTACTTACGCATGCATCATCATTTCATACATGATAAGTCAATTTTTTAATTTATTCCCTGCCAGAACTCATCCAGTTAGTTAAAAAACAAGCTTGTGTTATTATCCATATATACGTTTTTCAGAATTTAAAACCATTCAACAGATATATCTTACAAAACAGGTATTTTCAAAGTTCCAAAACCAATCATCCATGTACTCGATACTTAAACATTGATGGTATATTTACTTACACAATTTCCTACCGATTTTATTAGAGACGGAGACAAAACGACCTTGTTTCAGATTCTTTAATGTTGGACCAGTTCCACCATTATGGTGGTTGACGACAGTAGCCTTCGAACCTCCTTAAGTTCAACTAAATCACACCAATCCACTCAAAACTCAAAGTTTAACTCCAAACCAACAAATAGTACGAGACCAACACATACAATACAATTGAAATCAGCTCAAACCCGCGTAACTGTAACCAAGATTTGTGGCTTACAACGTTACGATGACGCGTACGGACGTTTTCGTTTTGATTTTTTTTAGAAAGAGGTGAGGGCAAAAGTGGGTGAAATAATGGGAGGGACCATGTTACATGCGCAAATGGCTTTTGTATAATGTTGGTCTGGAATTAAGAAACCATACTTATGCCATGTTGTCATCTCCCCTGCCCCTCTCTTGGTCCACTTCTATATTCCTTCATTTTCAATCATCTAAAACAATATATGGGACCAAAAACCTACACTTTATCCAACCAACATAACATTTCATTTCATTCACATGTTATTCTTTTATTACTGTATATCTGTTAGCTGAATCAGACATGTCATATAAAGTATTATATCTGTTTAACAATACAACCGAGATGTGTATTTGGTTTTTGCTAGGTTGGTTATTACTTAATGTGCTCATCATGATGGTTGTACTTGTTTTTGTTGTATTGATGATAAACGATGGTAGTTTAGTTTACGGTTATATATGATCCAATTTAATTATATATTATCAAAATAAAGCGTAGGGACCAAATACGTAAACCTGATGAAGGTCTGCAAGTGACACCTTCGTGCAGAAGTGTTGGGACTAATTTACAGATTTGGTCTATGTATTTGCAGACTTGGTTCAATTTTTTTTACACCATGATTCCTACATAAATTAAGGAGGTGTCACGGATCTTATAACATTAAAAAAATCATAAAAAAATTGGTAACGTACTTTAGTCTGATTCCTAAATATTTAAGTACCTGAGTAATCGGTTGAAGACTAATTTTGGATTTAAAAAATCTATGTCACTAACCATGTCAACAAATGATACTAAGCTGAATACTGCATCATTTTCGCCTTGTCCGCATGATAACTGGTTAATGCTTTAATCGGTTACCCGAATACTTAAATGCTTAAAACTTTATATTTTATATACTAAAATAAAAGTTTTAAAAATATATTACCTACAATAAAAATCAATTTAAAATATTTTACTTTTTCATCCAATTTATATAATATAATTTTTTTCTAAAAAATATGTTTTGAAGAAGAAAAAAAGATTTATTAGAATTAAAAAATAATTATTAAATTAGATTTTGTATAGGGTAATGGGGGTAGGAGGGGCTGCTGGATTTGACCCAAGTATAGTGCTCTGCCATACCCATTTAATAACCAACGCCACGGTGCCTTCACTCTCTCACGTCATATCTCAAATCTTTCCTTTTATTTTGTTACAAAGGTAACTAATAAATTATTAACTGATAACTGATAAATTAGTTCATATCTGATAAAATTAATCACATTATTAACTATATAAATGGTAATAAGTTTTTTCCTTTTTGTAACGGACACGAGTATTGTGTATAAAAGTATATATGGTATATGCATTACGGTTTTTTTTCATGAACGAGATTCGTATTTATATGAATGATGACGTGTTCACCACCGTAATTATCGTGATCACTTCACTTTTTTACGTGAAGAAATAATATTATGTATAATACGAGTTGATATTTTTGGAAAAAATAAAAATAAAATGTTGTTTTTGTTAAATAAAATTTACCTTTAATGATAAACTATAACTCTTTATTTATATCATAATTAAAGAGTAAAAAATTATTTTTAAAAATACATATTTATTTTAGAATAAACTAAAATAACAACATAAATATTTATTTGAAAAAAATACAATAATATTTATATACCGTAACTGATAAAAATATGATATTTAATTGGCTTTTTAATATGTTTATAAAATTTAAAGGAAAAATTAACAAAAATAATTATTTTAATTAATTTTCCAAATTATAAATAGAAAAACATGTATGAATATTTTTAGTACAAGTATTGTTTTGTAAATGGAGGGAATGTATGTTGTATTTTATTAAAAAAATAAAATAAAAAATTAGTAAAATTGCACAAACCAAAGGCTGGCTCGAGGCTGCGCGCACCAGCAGCATATAACACTGTCATTTTTGGATTTCCAAGACGACCCTCTCTCTCTCTCTCTCTCTCTCTCTCTGTATTTGTTGTCTTGCTGTTTTTGCCTTGTGAAAAAACATGTCTAGGGTTTCCCCCTCTCTATTCCTTCATCCATCTCTCTAATGCTGCTTCTGTTGCCTCTCTTCTTCTCCACACCAAGAAGATAGGGAGAGAAACAAACAAACACAACTTCAAACACCCTTTTCAATCTTTAATTCCTCATTTTTCTTTCATTTCCTTTCTGGGTTTCAAGGTTTCTTGACAAATCCATAGTCTTGAACAACACTGACTCCCTATTTACACCATCTTTTTTTTTCTTCGTGTTTTAAAGGGGTTTTAACCCAAAAAAGCTGAGTCAAAATTAGTGTGAAAAGTCTGAACATTTCGTGCTAGATTAAAAGTGTGTGTACAAACAGCAATCCTGATCGAACTAGTTAAAAAAGAGAAGCAGGCTATTTTGTCTGTATATCGGTGAAATTTTGGCTGAGTGAGAACTTATATAAAAAAGAAAAGCGTAGGGCTCTTTCTCTATTTCTAGGGGAATATTCTGGCAAGAATCGGGGTTGTCTTCGTCCCTTCAAATCACCTCTCTCCGCCTCTCATTTTCATAAACAAACAAAGAAACATACAATTTTTATTCCTCGATAACTTTTCAAGATTTTTTTTTGAGGAATTCCCAGAAAAAGATTGGTGATATCTGAGTTGGGTTTTCATGGCGATGGTAGTTCAACATCAACAGCATAAGGAGATCAGCAGTAACAACAGCATCACCAAGCATCAGTTGGATAATGGGAAGTATGTACGGTATACTACAGAACAAGTAGAAGCTTTGGAAAGGGTTTATGCAGAATGCCCGAAACCCAGTTCTTTGAGAAGACAACAATTGATCCGGGAATGCCCTATTTTGTCCAACATAGAACCTAAGCAAATCAAAGTTTGGTTTCAGAATCGCAGGTATAAATAGGATTTCTTCTGTTTCTTGATACTTTCTCAATTGGGTATTATCTTTCTTTTTATGTTAAGTTTGATCTTATAAGTTTTTGTTGTAATTGAGTTATATAGGTTTATATCTTTGAAATTATACTGTCAAGAGTCATCATTTAAGCGAACCTAGTCACATGCTCACAGTTTGTAGTTTGTGATGCAAGTGTTAGGATTAAATCTAAACTAGAAGTATCTCCCTTTACCATATATGCCAGTTTTAGAATTCTAATTCTTTTGCACCCAATTTGGGTTTCTGGGTTTAATTAGATGTGGAAATCTAATTAGAAAAGCATGTGCTTTTATAGATTTGAATTAGGAATCAAAAGAGGAAAATGGAATGTAGGTAAAATTAAGTGATGATTTACAATTATGGTGGGTTGTTCTTTGGTTTTTTAAGTTAGAGTTCTGTTATCCTGTGTGTAGATGTCGAGAGAAGCAACGGAAAGAGTCTTCTCGGCTCCAGACAGTTAACAAGAAACTATCTGCCATGAACAAGTTATTGATGGAGGAGAACGATCGGCTGCAGAAACAAGTGTCGCAGCTTGTAAACGAAAATGGTTATATGCGCCAACAGTTGCACACTGTATGTTTGTATACCGATTGTTGGTTGTTATGAGTTTTGGTGATGTTTTGATTGCTAAAAATTTGATAAATTTGTAGTGCGAGATCCATCTTCCTATTGGGCTTTTCTGTCTCTAAATGTTCATGATCTTAAATTGTTAATCTTTCCAGGGTTCGGCAGGTACAGATGCCAGCTGTGAATCTGTGGTTACCACTCCCCAGCATTCTATGCGAGATGCTAATAACCCGGCTGGGTAATGTGATATTGTTATCGGTTTCTTGAATTGGTGATTATGTGTTATTTGGCATTATGATCTAATTATTATTTGTGTTTCTGGCAGACTACTCTCGATCGCAGAGGAGACCTTGGCAGAGTTCCTTTCAAAGGCTACAGGAACTGCTGTTGATTGGGTCCAGATGCCTGGGATGAAGGTTTCTAATGCATCTATTTGAAAAGAGTCATATTCATCTTTGATTAAAATGTCTTAATTTGTTATCAAACTTGAACCTTTTTCAGCCTGGTCCGGATTCGGTTGGGATCTTTGCCATTTCACAGAGTTGCAGTGGAGTGGCAGCTAGAGCCTGTGGTCTTGTAAGTTTAGAGCCGACAAAGGTAAAACCCTTTTGTCACTTAGTCGTAAACAGTTAAACTTTTTTTTTATAGATATGAGGGTTGTTATAATTGATTTCTGTGATTCATAGATTGTTGAGATCCTTAAAGATCGTCCTTCTTGGTTCCGTGACTGTCGGAGTCTTGAAGTTTACACAATGTTTCCTGCTGGAAATGGGGGGACAATCGAACTTGTATATACGCAGGTAACTATCAATCGGGTTGGTTTTGCTGCATTTGCGTTTTTTCAGCAAATTAATGATCGAGTTTGCATGTAGATCTTTGCTCCAACCACACTGGCTCCTGCGAGGGATTTTTGGACCTTAAGATACACTACAAGTTTAGAAAATGGAAGTCTCGTGGTACGTTTATGAGAACATTTCACGAGTTATTTATCCACTTCTTGATTTGTTTTTTATTTATCTCAAATGGGTATTTAAATTCTTAGTTTTTTGCTGTTTAAGGTATGTGAGAGATCCCTCACGGGTTCTGGTGCTGGCCCTAATGCAGCAGCTGCCAATCAGTTTGTAAGAGGAGAAATGCTGCCGAGTGGCTACCTCATTCGCCCTTGTGATGGTGGTGGTTCCATTATACACATAGTTGATCATCTAAATCTTGAGGTAAACAAAAAGACTTCTTTGCTCCATTTGTAACACTTCTTATTGCTAAAGTTGGAATCTTTGTTATGTAGCCGTGGAGTGTGCCAGAGGTTCTTCGTCCACTTTATGAATCTTCAAAAGTTGTAGCCCAAAAGATGACTATTGCAGTGAGTAGAATCTACTTTTTAAACTCAGTGATTCTCATGGTAAAGATGTTCTTTTTGGTTGATTTGTTTAGCTTTTGAATGTAGGCATTGCGCTATATTAGGCAAATAGCTCAGGAGTCGAGTGGAGAAGTGGTTTATGGTCTGGGAAGGCAACCGGCCGTTTTGAGAACTCTAAGTCAAAGATTAAGCAGGTAGATTCCAAATCTTTCATGATATTTTGTTAATGTTGATATTTTCAGGCTTGTTTTGGTAATTTAAATTCTGCCATTTGCTTCCAATTACAGAGGCTTCAATGATGCCATTAACGGATTCAGTGATGATGGCTGGTCGCTTATGAACTGTGATGGTGCGGAAGATGTGATCATTGCAGTGAATTCGACCAAGAATCTGAACAACTCCATGAATCCTTCTAATTCCCTCTCGTTTCTTGGAGGGATTCTTTGTGCAAAGGCCTCCATGCTTTTCCAAGTAAGTTTTAATATCGAGTTCTTTACAAAAGGATGCATCTTTAGTTTTTGAAGGAGTTTCTTGAACATGATTATCATCTTGTGTACCCAGAACGTACCTCCAGCGGTATTGGTTCGTTTCTTAAGAGAACATCGCTCGGAGTGGGCCGACTTCAATGTGGATGCATATTCTGCTGCATCAGTGAAGGCCAACCCGTATGCATATCCAGGAATGAGACCCACAAGGTTCACTGGTAGCCAGATTATCATGCCTCTTGGCCACACGATTGAACATGAAGAGGTAGTTTTTTTTGCCTTCCCATGATCTTTTACATTGCGAAATAAATAAAGGTGAAACAATACCTTAAATTTTGGCCTTGGATGAAACAAATTCGTGTGAAAGAATATGAGATTGGTTGTGGTTCCCACATGAATAGCCTCCTATATATACTTATGTATGTGTACAAATTCAAGAGTTTTGCTTTCATGTGGCAATCAGATGCTCGAGGTTGTAAGACTCGAAGGTCATGCACTTGGACAAGAGGATCCTTTCATGTCAAGAGACATTCATCTTTTGCAGGTGATTTGGTCAACATTTTATAACTATGTACATTTGATACCGATACAGTTCTGGAAAACGAATCGGTGTTCATGATATTGTTGTTATCTTTCGGATTTAGCTATGCAGCGGAATTGATGAAAATGCTGTGGGAGCTTGTTCTGAACTTGTCTTTGCTCCAATTGATGAAATGTTTCCAGATGATGCCCCCCTTGTACCCTCTGGCTTTCGTATCATTCCATTGGATCCCAAATCAGTTGAGTTCATGATTACCTTTTTTTAATGTTTTTTTCCCTCCTCTCTTTCGACCCTTTTGACTAACTGATATCTGTAAACCAGAATGATGTGAAGAATGCATTGGCAACACCACATAGAACATTGGACCTGACTTCCAGTCTAGATGTTAGCCCAGCAACGAATCATGGTTCAACTGATATGACAATGTGCCAAAACACAAGGTCGGTGTTAACCATTGCCTTTCAGTTTCCTTTTGAGAACAATCTAGCGGAAAGCGTGGCTACAATGGCTCGCCAATATGTTAGAAGTGTGATCAACTCTGTTCAGAGAGTTGCCATGGCCATATCTCCTTCTGGTTTGAGCCCATCTATGGGTCCAAAGTCATCTCCTGGCTCGCCTGAAGCACTCACTCTTGCTCAATGGATCTGCCAAAGCTACACGTAAGTCATCTGCCACACCACAAATGCTTCTAAAACACAGGGACACATGATTCTAATTATGCTGGTCTTTTTCAGATACCATTTAGGAACAGATTTACTAAGCTCTGGTTCGATTGTTGGAGACTCATTATTGAAAGATCTCTGGCAGCATCAAGATGCAATTTTGTGCTGTTCATTGAAGGTATTAACAAGAAATCTTGAAATCTCTTTCTGAATCTATAAAGCACCGAGCTTTAATCCAATGTGTATCTGGTTTGGGTTGCAGTCGTTGCCGGTTTTCTTATTTGCGAATCAGGCAGGGCTCGACATGTTGGAGACTACTCTTGTGGCGTTGCAAGATATCACATTAGACAAAATGTTTGATGATTCTGGACGAAAGGCGCTGGTTCCAGAATTTGCCAAGATAATGCAACAGGTATATATTTCATGTTCCATTTCGAAAAATTTTCATAAAAGAAACCAACTTTATGCATCTTTACGAACACAAGTTACTTGGGTTTCAGGGATTTACGCATTTACCTGGCGGGATTTGTCTTTCAACGATGGGGCGTCACATATCATATGAACAGGCGATAGCATGGAAGGTTCTTGCAGCCGATGAAAGTACTGTTCATTGCCTTGCTTTCTCTTTTGTTAACTGGTCATTTGTGTGAGGTTGTAGCTTTTAGATGGCTTTGTTTTTGTTGTACTCTTTGCCCATTGGTGAAGTTATCATGTAAAAAAAACCCATGAATGAAGTAATCAAAGTGGTAAAAAACTTGTTTTGTATGAACAATGAACCATTTCTTTGTATCAGAGTTGGCTTAATTTTCTTACCCAACTTGTTTTGAGGAGTCTTGAAAAGCTGATGATTGTTTTTGCCTTTTTGAATGTGTTTTTATGGAATTTTTTATAGAATTCTTTTTGAATGGGTTGGTGGGTGGGTTTCTTTTAGATATTGGTAATGATGGTTTGTTCTTGTGATGGGCATGTGCTTTAAACTGTTTGTGGTCCATTGAGCCCTGATCTGGGAGTGGGTTGACATGCTTTATCTAACTTTTTTGACTAATGTTGCTGTCATAACATTCTTTTTTATTTCAATCAGATTAGTGCCCAAAAAAGACCCTTTCCCACATGCAATCATGGATCATGAGTAGGTCAATTGCACTGCACTGCTTTAACCACAAGTTTTTGGGTTTTTTCTTGGAGGGACAACCTAAAAATACACAAAACATCATCCCCCAATTAAAGCCTCATTCATGGCTTCTTCTCCATTGGTTGCAACAGTTTTCTTAAGGTAATTGTAGTTTTTTTTTTTACTGTTTGGAGATTTCTTGAAGCCTGTTCAATTGTTAGGGATATTTCTTGAAGGTTGTTCAAGAAATAAACTTTCATATTTTCGTATTTTGTACATATTTTAACCGGCAATTCAATGATCCAGTAACGTTTGATGACGTGGATGTCATGTTATCAAGTTGATTCCATGGGTAGCCTAGCTGTCGATTTCTTTTCTATATACTCCATGTTTTTATAATAAAAAAAATAAAATAAGGTTTCCTTCTTTAGTTTTATTAAGTACTAGTAGACAACTTGTTTTAAAGAATTTTCTTATTGTACAAGTTGTAATAATCTTATGTAAGTTTTATAATCGTCCAGCCACCCCTCTCTTTTCCAGCCATACGCCCATACCCCTCCTTCAGTAGCTACTCGCTCTCTCTCTCTCTCTCTCTCTCTCACACACTACGAAGAACATAGGCAACAATGGAAAACTATCCTAATCCACCGACCATTGTGAGAACATAAGCAACAATCAAATATAGATGTTTCACAGAAGCAAATGGGAGGGCCATACAATCAACTCAAGACGTTTCATACTCTTTTCTTGTTCGAACCATATAAGAAGATGTGACGAACAATAGCATATTCAAAATCCATTTGATTTTGTTCTTCCATCTGTCGTGGCGTCATTTGTTGGTGTAGTGGTGGTGGGTACAAACTCAAAGAAGAATAACCATACATGTAGGCACGAATAAAGCTTACTGCATTCATTGTGTTATAATACAGATAAAACAAATTGCAAAAGAATTAATGTTTTAGAGTAAATTAAGGTTTGTTGCTTACTAAATTTAAATACATAAAAGGGAACGTGGTTTGCTTTCTCACTGTTTTGGTCCGTTGACCAAACGACCATCTATTAGATCTGTTAATGATGGGAGCATTTCGGTCTTTTTGTCATTTCCATCAATTTTAAAGTTAACTTTTTTCTTAATAGAACCCTCATTGCTCTATACATTGAACACCTTCCCCGTTCCAATAACTCTTCTCCCTCCCTACTCTGATAAACCCTCCCCTCTCCAACTCTGATGAACCAATTCCCCTAGTTGACTCGACGGAACCCCCTTCAGCTCATTGCTTTGATGAAAATTAATGCATGTAAAAGCCTTTATCTTTGGTCAGAATCAAGTCTATGATCCCCATCTTTGGGGTTGTGCTGGACACCAACGTCCAAGATTCATTTGTTGCCACACCCACCTCACGATTCCATTAATGATTTAATGTTTGAGTTTTGTTTTTGATTTAGCGTTTATACCACAAACTTTTTGGAATCAAATTATACTAAATTGTTGTGGTATATTGTTGATGTTCTTCATTATTCATACGGAGAAGATGAATGTTCAACAAAAAAAGCATTAAAATGGAGAAAAATGGCAAAAAAAAGCCAAAAATGTTGTCATAGTTAACAAAGATAATGAATGGTTGTTTGGTCCAGGAACCAATACCATGACAAAGTACAAATCACATGGCTTTTTATGTAATAAATGAAATTTAGGGACCAAAACCGCTATTTTATCATACCACAAGGACAAGAATCGTAATTTACTCTAATGTTGATTTATAATCGAAATTGATGTGTGTAACGAGTGGTTGCTATCCACTATAGTGATAAGTCGAGTCTGAATATTTTTTTTTGGGTTAACCATCGATGTCCAGAATAAATTACATGCATCTTGACTAATCTTAAAGGCCTTAAAGAATAGTCATGAAAACCTCAGTGGTCTTGCATGACTTGAATCAATAACTTTTGAGGATTTTTCAAAACCCAAATTTTATTGTCAGTTGAGCTAACTTGTAAGGTTGACGAGCCTCGTCAATAACATGACCAAGATAGTTATTCGTTGACTTTTAGTGAGAGACGAATCCAAAAGGTTTTCTTAACTTCTTTATTAATGATATAAAAATAACTATTATAATATAAAATAAACTTGATTATAGCAACAACAAAAAAATACAGTATAAAAAAATAAAAAAATAAGATTCAATTTTAACGATTTTTACAGTTAAGGTGTTTGTGTTTTATATTTGTGAATCATTAAAAACTCAAATTTAAGCTTCAATATGTTAGTGTAGCTTCTCAATTTTTAGATAAAATATCTTGTGATAACACATAAAGAAATACAATGATGACATTGTTAAAAACTTGTACAAACATTTTATAAAGGATAAAAATGCGTGAAATAACAACCTACTTTTACAAATTTTCTTATTATAGCATTGTAATTTCAGTTTTTCTTATTACAATAATGTACTTTCAAAATATTTTTTATTAGGACAACGTACTTTCAAAAATTTACCTCTTATAACATTGGGTAAGCTTTTAAATTAAATTTATCCATTATATCAGTTTTTTTACACCTCATCGTCCACAAAGGTTGTCCACATGTACGATAATGCTGACATGACATTCTTATTGTAGTATTGTACTTTCAAAATTATTTTATTATATCACCAATTTCTATTACAATATTGTACTTTTAGTTTAAATATTTTTATCATTTAACACTGTAAATTTAATCAAATGTGTTTATTAAAAATTATAATATCATAAATTAAACACGTATACAATTCATACATCACTTTTTTAATGAATATTTTTATTCATGATATAGTGATATTTTATAAACATGTTTAATTTTTGATATTATAGTTTTTAGTAAACATATTTGATTAAAGTGTCATGGTCTCTAAGCTGAGCCATTGATTACACGTCAATTTAGATGACATGGGAAGTAGATTTGAGAGAGCTGTTGTCAAAGATATTTGTTATCGATGTTTTCCAAATTAGTTAATTCTCGACAAGTTTATTATTTTAAAGTGTTAAAGTGGAATGGACTCAAAGATGAGCCATTCAGAACACATCAACTTGAATTATATGAGAATTCGCTCGAAAAAATGATTTTTAACAAAGAAATTTCTTTATCCGTATATTTTGAGAATGCCATTTGTCACTTTCATTGGTCCGGATACCACACAAATATATCAGTTGAAAGCTATAATATCAGTGCAATGGTGAAGTGCGAGAGAAATCCCTCAAAATAATTGGTGAAAATAATTGTTACTAATTGCATGTTGTAGCATTTTGATAACATTGGTTTATGTTGTAGCATTTTGATAACATTGGTTTATGTTGTAGCATTTTTTACAACATTGGTGTACTGGAAATTGTATTTACATCTCACTCTAAGTCTTACACCTTGACTTTCTTTTATTATCTGTTAATTTCATCAAGTGTTAACTCACACAAATCAAAGTCTTCAAAATCGTCATCTGAAACCATTTTTTTTCATTATACTTTTATTGAGCTTTTACTACGAACTCTCTGGACGATACTTAGTACTTGTACCGTTTTATTACTTGAAAGACGATATTAGAACTAACCGTATACTTGCTTTTGGTCCTGATTACTAAGTTTGTGGGTGCGTAAAAAGCTCCTGTTCAGAAGTATTTGACCTTGAAAAATCTGAATTTACAAATCATAGGATGGAGATTAATTTTCCATGATGTGATGTGTCAAATATCATCTAGCATTTTTCGAAATAAGTTTTTCAAGTTTTATATACAGACAACATACGGATGTCTGTAACAACTGATTTTAGACATATGTAGCCTAACAAAAAGATAAATGTCAGATGCTCATAGGCAAGCTGATCTGAACGTCTGCAACCTCTTGCAATTGTTTTTTCTTGGTGCATAAATGAAGGATTTCAACACTTCAAGAACAATTGCAATCTCTCATGAATTCCTCGACTATTTCACTGTATTTTTAGAAAATTCACAAAACAATCATTCAACTGATATTCAAATTAACTGGTCTTCATTGATATCGTTATCATTGTAAGTGATTTATATTGAGGTGGTGTATAAATCATTTTAGCTATTGTCGAAAAGAATAACATGTATACTTGTACCTCAGTTATCATGTTTATTAGGATCAAAACCCCATTTTCATATGATCCACTTGTACATTTTTAGCATCTGACCATCCAACAAATGAAATTATATATTTTTTATCTGAAGAAACCGATCAGATTAATTTCTAAAAGAGTTTTTGAGGAGAGAAATGATGTTCCAACATATACATATAAGAAATGATTGAAGTCTAACTGATTGGAGTTATGAAAACATCCAAAAGGTTTCAAAATGGTGTTGAATGGACTGAAACTTATAACCTATAAATAGAGATATTTATGGTATTTGGGACATATCTCTTTCAAGCTAGTCGAAATGTACCATCCATCCATTCATAACATCATCCATCATGTGGCGTATGTTTCGACATGGCATGATGCACATGTATCGGGTTTTTTATCCGGATCTGGTATTACCAGTATGACCCGCCCCCTTTCTCCCTTGGAACAGCCCAACAGCCTCCGTCTCGCTGCTCCGATTTTGAGATAACTTTGGAGGTCCCTCTCCCCCTCTATCAAATCCATCGATTTTTACTGTTTTTTTCTCTCTCTAAAATCCAAATATTAGGGTTTTTGTTGCCTTTCGCTCCAAAATTTCAAAACGGCCAATCGTGAATCTCGAGTTGTTCTCCCTCTTTCTCTTGCCATCTAGGGTTTGCAGATCTAACCCATTTATAATTCAACATGTTTTGGAAGCTTACATCCTTATCTGCTTCTTCGCCTGTAAGCTATGATAACCTAATTTATTTGTAATTTATGGATAGATTCTTGAATTTAATTCGTGGATTTAATCGATACATTGAATGACTAGTGCCCCTTTTAATTATTCGCGTGATTTTATGTTAATTTTGACTTCTTGTGTTTTATAATACATCCGGTTATACTATTGGTTTGTTAACATGCGTTGTGGCATCGTTAGATCATAAGATTAGGGTGCCCAATCGAAGCTCGGCTTCGTTACTATCAATAAGAAATTTAGTGCACAGTCGATGATGGGTTCTTCTATCTTAAAATCTTGGTTGGTTACGATAACAGGGTTTTTAATTATCCACTTGGGTTGTTGCCTTGAGGAAACTAGGAGAAATGATTTGTAGCTTTTAAATTTGGGGTTTTTAATTCTTTACTATGGTTTGCATTTTGAATTCATGAGAAATTATGGTAAGTATTGATTACTTGGTTAAAATATTAGATTCTGCACTGAGCTGAAAGGTGATCCTTAGCAAACTAAGGGATTCTTAATCTATTTGCTAAATTAATGAAAAAGGTGTTAACTAAGGGAAGATAGTGAGGAAATGGCTTATAACATTTCTAGTTATAGATAGGTTATTGATCTTGCCAATGGAAGCTAAAAATTGAATTGACATTTTTTGGGCTTGATTTGGATTGTCATGGGAACAGGTGTTGATTGATAGGTCCAGCATAAAATTATAAGGTGGGTACAGACTCTTTTTTTTTGTCAAGAGGACAGGGTGAATTGGTAACTGAAATTCGGTGCCTTATTAACTTTTTCTTTTATCTCATAGAAAAAATTATAGTTTTATCACATGTTCTATCATGCAGATGAACAAAGATTATTGATTGCCAAATCATATGTTATAGAAAAAGAATGAAGGTTTTTTAAATTTCGGTTGAGATGGCAATGGTATATGACTTATAATTGGAGGGTATTCAATATAAAAGCATTGTTCCTGAAAGAAGAGGTAGAAATCTGTATGTGATCTTCGTTTAAAGCTAAAGTGACCAGCTCTGCTTGCTGCTATTGCATGCTTTTTATTAGTTTCCGAGCCATTAAAACTTTAACTTCTTCATACACAATATGATAAAATTACTTTGCTTGATATATCTGCACCTTTTTCTTCTACATGGATTTAGGCTACACATGTCTGCCACAGACTAGTTCTTTCTCATTTTGCAAAGCGAATGATTTTGTTGGTCATTTATGTTTGCATTTGACTGGCTGTCAATTTATTTACAGAGTTGAGCTTTTCTAAACCCTATGCTGTTTGCTTTCTCCAATCACATGGTTTTTAACATGTTTTAGGTCGAGTCTATATTGGACAAGGAGAATTTCACATTGGAAGAGCTCTTGGATGAAGAAGATATAATCCAAGAATGCAAAGCGTTAAACAGTCGCCTTATTAATTTGTAATAGCACTTTCCTTCACTTGTAATTTAAAGTAATATGCTTTCCCCCATCTAGATAAACTGATACTTCTAGCACTAATGTTCATAATCTATTGATCTTTGAATGCTATTCCACTGCAAGTATAACAATATGAACATGTGCCTTTAATGCTTAAAGAGAACTTGTTTTTCCAGCTTACGGGATAGAGTTCGGGTTGAACAATTATTGCGGTATGTCATAGAAGAGCCTCAGGAGGATGCTGATAGCAAACGTACTTTCAAGTAGGTCTTCGATCATTATTTGACACATGTAGAAACTTCAAATACTGGGTTGATCCCTTTATTTCTTTTGAGTATTATTGTGATCTGTCTCATTCTATTGTTTATAACAACGCTTAGCTGTATCAACTGAAATCTGTTTCATGCTTTAGGTTCCCTTTCATGGCTTGTGAGATCTTTACATGTGAAATTGATGTAATCTTCAAGACCTTAGTGGAGGAAGAGGAGGTGTGTCTACCGATATTACATTACACCTTAAGAATTATAATGGTATTTGATGCCACATTTATCTAACATTCAGTTTCACGTGACTCCTTTCTCCCTGTTCTAAACTTGCAGCTTATGGATTTACTTTTCTCCTTCTTGGAGCCAACCCGCCCTCATAGTGCCTTGCTGGCTGGGTACTTCAGTAAGGTTTGTTCCTGAGTGCTACTTCCTTAGCGTCTTGATTACTAGTATTATCACCTATAGTAAAGTTGTTTGGAGGGTTTAAAAGGAGAGAGATGGCACAAGAACTATCAGGATGGATGTGACCTTGTCTTTGTCCTTCTACCTGAACTGAAGCCATTTTCATGGGTTGAATATCGGGAAAGTGGATATATTTTACAGTCCATGACAAACTTAAATCAATGGTTCTAGGCTTTTATCACAGGAATATAGGAGAGCTGTAAAATGTTGTTGCCACAAATGGATTTTCATCCTGTAACTCTTTTTATATCTGGTTATTAACATTCATATATTTGTCCGGTAGAAGGCAACTGCTTTACTCTTTTTGTGCCTTGTTGTAGGTTGTGATATGTCTCATGTTGCGGAAGACGGTTCCACTTATGAATTATGTTCAAGTGAGTGCAATCTCTTAGATTTGGTTGTTGCTTTTTCATTCTTGTTTTGTATAATAGTTGAAAAAGTTGTAAGCACAGTTACACTAAAATGGACTTCATTCAAACTTTTCTGCCACTTACCTTAGCAATAGTGATGGTTACATCTGTAACATGCAGAGTCATAGTTTAATCATATAGTTTCGATTATTTTCGTGGTTCTGCCTTCAGTGTATTGGAACCTTTTTTGTTGCAAAAATAGAATTTGGTTTGACACAATGGGTTTTAGGGATGTAGCTGTGAGCATGGACCATATGACCTGTATATTTTATGCTTATGTAACTAATAACATTACTATTGAAATTTTTATAGCAGGTTTCTAGGCATTTTATGTTAGGACTGTTTTAAAGACATTTTGTTGGACAATTCCAGCACTTGCATGATTCATAAAGTAGTCATACACACTTTATTGTAAATGTGGTTATGATCACTTTTTCATAGCAAGAAGTCAACGATATCATTTATTTACCATCAAGCTGTGGCTCGAATGTACCCACACTGCCCTTGGTGTTTTACTATGGTGGTTGCGGCTTTGAATCTCCACCCCCCTTTGCTGATTGAAAAAATGTTTTATAATTTAACTTTTTACAGGCTCATCAATATGTTTTCCAACAGCTGGTTGATTTAATAGGGATTACATCAATCATGGAGGTTGGTACATTTTGTATTCAAGTTGCAACATGGATTGTTTATTGACCACATGCTTGAAATGCCATATAAAGCAATTGTACTTCAAATTTTCTATCGCTCGTTTATAGAAATAATTGGTTATTTCGATCTTCTCTTTAAACACAGGTCTTGGTTAGACTTGTTGGAGCGGATGACCATATCTATCCCAATTCTACAGATGTGATGCAGTGGTTGGCCAATAGCAACTTGTTGGAGATGATAGTAGATAAATTGAGTCCTTCCGTGAGTGAATTTTCATCTTTGCTACATATACATATATCATGATAGCTCTCACATACTTGTGGATGTCAGGTGTATATGATATACTATTGATTCTTTTAGTAGGCCTTTCAGAATGCTTTCATCTGGTAGATCCAACAATTCAATTGTACTTCTGGTTAACACTCATACTTCAAATGTACTATGTTGGTGACTGTAATTAGAGCTTCGCGTATATAGAGCATGGTAGTAGTTTAAGGAAGTCAGTTTGAAAACTATAACATAGTTAAATGTTGATGCTCACAAATAGAGAACATATGAAAAGAAAAGAAACACTTGGAGGATCTCCCAAACAAGTTTTTGAACTTTTTTGACTGTTCTTCAATCTTGCTCTGATGTCCATACTCAATGTGCAAATTTGTTTTTTATTTATGGCTTCCCTGGAAAAGTTGCACTTTATTTGAACATCTAATGTGGCATTATTTTCTACAAGTGCTGATTTCTTTAATAATCTCTTAACTTCTATTTCATTGCCTCAGAACCCTTCTGAAGTACATGCTAATGCGGCAGAAACATTATGTGCTATAACAAGAAATGCGCCATCTCCTCTTGCCTCTAAACTTTCTAGTTCAAGGTCTGTATTTGTTTAACCTCATATACTGGATGCATTATTAAGGGTTATACTTATGGTTATTATTATTTTTGATCAGTTTCGTGACAAGGATATTTGGTCATGCATTAGAAGATTCACATTCAAAATCAGGACTTGTCCACTCACTGTCTGTGTGTATATCCTTGTTGGATCCAAAAAGATCACTTCCTTCGCTGTTATTTCATTCTTTTCGAGGTCAACATGTATACGAGTCACCAGTGCAAGTTAACCAGGAGACTGTTGGTGCCATGCTGCCCAAACTTGGTGAGTTTTTGTACATATGATTCATCTTATTAATTTCTATATCAAGCTGTGCTCTTGTACATATGATTCATCTTACTCGTGCTACAGCATTATGTGCATGATGTGATTTCTAGTATCCCTAACCTTGTGCTTGTTTGTATATACACACACATAATTGTATACACTCTATTTTGAAGCACAAAAATGGCAATATTATCAACGCATGAAGAAATGAATCTTATATGCTGTCTTTCTAGTTTCTACAGCTATGCTACTATTTAGTATTACAGGAATTTGCTTGTTTGATAATCAAGTCTTGCCAATTATAACTTTTTTCTCCCTGCCTTTTCTTTCTCATATTATTTTGCTAGGCTTAGAGTGTAGTCTTGTTCTGGAACACCAAGATTGTACTTCTGCAATATGAAGCGTTTCAGTGGTTTTCTCCTGTAGCAGCACATTTTAAGTTTAATGTGGTATAGGTAGCTACACAGGCTTAACACATTGAAAAGATGTATTCTAGGCCGGGTGACTGTCAAGTTTAATAGCAACTGTATGCATCTCCTATGGCATAAAAATCAAATTATGCTTATTGTTCTAGCCTTTATCTAAGTATTCATTACATCACCTGTAGGAAACCACCCTTGAATTCAAGCTGCATGTATCATGGGTAAAACTGGTCAAGATTGATCCATCAACAGAAGTGAACTGGCAATACCTTAAAATTGGAGACGGCTGTGAGTAGAATCTTCAGAATTAGAGTTGCTTTCTTGAACTTATAGTTCTTGAGGATGAAAACTTGAGATTTCTTAGAGCTTGGTGAAACATGCTTGTGAGTCTAGACTCTAGCCAATCTGAATTCACCATTCAATAAATCCCATTTGGTGTGAAAACTTTTGACTTTCTCAAAACAACATAGGTTTTTGTATAAGTTGAAAATTAATAACATGAGCACATTGCCAATGTGTAATGTTGAGAAAAAGGTTAATAGTGATGTTATAAGAACAGAAGCTTGTGTTGACGTAATTGCTTACATTCAAAGCACCAGGTTTTGTGCAGTTCTTCTTTCGTATTGCTTTGAACATGTTAAGGAATATAGATGGCATATACTAATAGAATGAAACCGGTTTCTGATCATGATGAAGTAGGTTGCTTGTTTATCATGATTACCAAGAAAGTATTCTAAATAAGATGCTGTAATATATGAATTTGATGGTACTTGTTCTTGTTGAGTTTGGTGTAGTATCAAGCTTTTATGCATGAATGCTTCTCTGGTGTTTCAGGTGACCTGTTGATCTTATTGAATGTTTCATTGGATGAGAAGATTTTACCAACTACTTATGGCCAATTGAAGCCTCCTCTAGGGAAGCATCGACTAAAGGTTAGTAAACCTGAAATGTTGCTGGTTCTTGTATGGAATGCTTGCTTATCATTTCTCATAAGAACAATTATTGGTGATGTTAAACTAGTTTGTATCTGGTGATAGACATTATTGCAAGCGGAAATTTTGGTTAACCATGTTGTCTGGGATAAGAACCACTGTACTTTGGCAATTATAAAAGCAGTAAATTGTGACAAAACTGAAAAGCAGTTATACCGCAATGCATGTCTGTTGTTCTCTTTCTTGCACTTCTAGTTGATTAATTTCACAATGACCTTGTCTCGGTAGCACTTTAGTTCTTCCATGCCCCCGTTTCACTTTCATGAATGGTCATATTACTTGCTTGCAGATTGTGGAGTTTATTGCAGTTCTATTGAAGACCGGGAATGAAATTGCAGAGAAGGAATTAATTAGCTCTGGAACCATTCAAAGAGTTCTTGATCTTTTTTTCGAGTAAAACGCCACTTATTCTTCCTTTCTAGGCTGTTGTAACAATAAATAATTCACAGCTAGCTGACTGTAGAATGCTTGACCATGGTGAAAAATGATGCAGGATCTAAAAGTATCTCTTATTATTATTTGCTGTAGGTACCCATATAATAATGCTTTGCATCATCATGTTGAGAGCATAATATTATCCTGCCTAGAAAGCAAAAACAATACCATCATTGATCATCTATTTCTAGAATGTGGTCTCACGACAAAGATTCTACAAACAGATAGGAGTCCCATCCTTTCTGGTGAAGTTGATCAGGTAACTGGAGGCATTTTAGATGTGTTTAATTGTTTGTTGTGGATGCCAATTTTCAAAAATCTCAGTTGAGAGGATGCCTCTAGCAACAAGCCCATCTGGAGCAGTAGTCTCTTCACTTTCTGTAACCATGGCTACAGTTAATACCATATGTATAGTATGGAAACTAGTTACTTGTATTTTTATGTAAAATCTGCTTTTAATCATGCAGCCAACGCTGCCTGCTGCTGGAAGAAATGCACCCCGGGTTGGGAACCTTGGACATGTCACACGTATCGCCAATAAGATCATACAGTTGGGAAATTGTGATAGCCGCATTCAGACACATATTCAGGTGTGTAATTATTTTTGGAAAGAGTGGTAGATGCCCATTTCGTATAAGGAACCTTTTCAAGTACTTGTTACATTTCTTCACTAAAAATGGAATTCAACTAAATTTTGGTTGCTTGAATTCTTTCTATTTTTTATTTTTTGTAATGGTGATATCATGGGACACTGGTGATACATGTTACAACATTTTCATTTGTGCTAGGAAACTGGAAGTACTTTCAACTTTTCTTTTACCCATCTTAAAAAGTTTAGCAGCCTGCTATCCGTATTTTATAAACAAGTCTATGTATTTTGACATCATCTTTCCAAATGTTGAATATATATTTTTATCTCCACTCTGGTTCAAAACATAGCTACAATGGCAATTCTTCGGAAAATGGTTATTTGAACTTTGAAGTGAATAATCTACTTTTTGTCAGCTGATTATCTGATCTTGTACTTTTCATGCACATCCTTATTTGACCACTCGCTCTTGTTATTAGGAAAGTAGTGAATGGAATGATTGGCAGACTACAGTTTTACAGGAACGCAATCTGGTTGAAAATGTGTATCGGTGGGCTTGCGGGTACGTTTATTGCACCTTCTCTCCTAAAGCATCTTATATACTTCCATGATGTTTGCACATACGTTTACTCGCATTCGACTACATAATTTTGCAAGGCTACATCAAAATAGAGGGCTTAATTGCTGTTGAAGATAAACAATCTTGCTGCCACCCTTCAAAACAAGACTTAGTTTAAGAAAGATGATGCAACAATAATATGATTCAGGGGTTGGTGGAGGAAGGATTCTGGGTGAAAGCACATGGTTGTGGCTTGGGGGTGGGGGGCATAAAATTGTTTGTGTTGTAAATTTTAGTTCCTGTTTCTTTTCCCATGAGCATTTTCCTTTTAAATCCATTTCCATCTCTGGGGCAAGCCTTAAAGTCTCCCACCTGTCTAACCCAAGCCTCCTGTCAGTTCCTTTCACCATGAACTGTTGATCTTGCTATAGACTATCTTCTATCACATCCCAAGTTCTATCGTGAAGTGACTGATTGTTGTAATGGAAGTATTCAGCTTATGAACCTCTATATGAACGCCAAAGATCCGCGTAAATTCCTGTTCAATTCTCCTGCAAAATAAAGTTCTGGTTATTTACAAAAGGCGATGAAGTCTGGTTGATGCTATTGAATGTTTGGCTGGAATTTGTGAAGTGTATAGACATTATTCAAATTAGTGATGGTTATCTGTTTATGTTTGATATTTCAGTCGACCAACTGCACTACAAGAGAGGAATAGGGATAGTGATGAGGACGATATTCATAGCCGAGACTATGATGTTGCTGCTCTAGCAAATAATCTAAGTCAAGCATTTAGGTACAACATATATGACAACGATGATGGTGATGAGGTATGCTGACAACCCTTTTTGTATGTATGTGCGTAATCTCTTCGCTCAAGCTTATTGTCGTAATTTTGTTACTCCTTAACCTTGTTGCAGGGCCATGGGACTCTTGATCGAGATGACGAGGTAACATCTCCGTCAATTAATGCTATATGATGTATGATATTACCGCACACTTTCAAAGTGCTGTTGGTATTACTATTTTGTTCTTTATTGCGTGGGTTAGTGTATCTCAGTCGGTTTTATTCTGAATCTCTGAACCACTTTAAATGAGTAAGTTTGTGGTATGTGAAATGCAGGAGGGTTATTTTGATGATGAATCTGCTGAAGTTGTTATATCATCCCTTAGGCTAGGTGATGACCAAGGAAGGTTTGTTTCTTGAATCTCTAAAGTAAGAAGTAACGGAATGATGTGGAAGAAAATCTTACGACTTATAGTAGGAAGTAAGGGGTTGTTTGGTTGGTATTCCATTAAGTCCTGTATGAATAAAGCTGTCTGGTTGGATTAATTTGTCTATATATTGTGTAGGCTTTTGTTTGAGAGGGTTTTTTCATAGATGGAATTAGCATGTTTTTTAATTGGGATGAATAGGTTTTGGAAAAAACTTGGCTTTCTGCATAAAGCTCCACCTAGAAGCTTACCGGATAAGAGGTTGTTTGGTTGGTTTTCCATTAAGTCCTGTATGAATAAAACTGTCTTTGTGAATTAATCTGTGTATAGGTTGGGAAGGTTTTCTTTGGGAGGGTTTTTTAATAGATGGAAAGAGCGTGTTTTTTAATCGAGAGGTGCATGTTTGGAAAAAAAATTAGCTTTCTGCATAAAGCTTCTCTCTAAAAGTTTACTGAATAAGCCACTTTATATATCATTAAGCCACTATCAGACAGTCATGTATAGCTGACCGAATAAGTTACGAGTTTCATTAAGCTGCTAACAATCAGGCCCTAAGCCACTACCAAACGGTCATCTATAGCTGACTGAATAAGTTGTGAGTCCCATAAACAAACAGGCCCTAAATATAGGATGGGGGTTCTTTATGTGTTACGTTGACTAGATAGAATCAAAATCTGACAGATTGAAGTTACAATTGACAAGTTTGCTTTCTTTGTTGCAGCAGTTTGTTTACAAATTCAAATTGGTTTGCTTTTCAAAATGACAACATAAACGATGCACCCACCTCAGCTTCTGAAATACTGGATGAGATAAACTTGAATGGAGGAGCATCTCATGGTGGTAACAGCAGTAGTGACGACGAAGTGGTGGTTGGAGAGGATGATGAATTGGTGGCTTGCAAGAATTCCAACAATGGTACATCTAGTTCCAACCCAAATCCAAATCCCTTCAGCGAAGAAGCAGATGGAGCAGACTTGAAGAACAATGATAGTGGGTTTTTCAGATTGGAGACAACAGACAACGAAGAGTCATTAGTAGATGAGAGGCCTATACCCGAGTGGGTAGGATGGGAGAAGCCATCATCAGTTGGTGGGCCAGGGGTGAACCCGTTTGAAGATTACGGTAATGCCCCTGCCCCTGGTCCCAGTGAGGAGACAGTAGCAGTAGCAGGTACGTCTATGAGTAGTCCAGTTTCATCTGGAGAGAATGGCACATTGTGTTCGAGTAATCCGAGTGATGGGCCGCCAGCCAATGCTGGTGGTGGGGTTTCTTTGTTTGAAGAAGATGTGGAGTTTGTGGGGGTAGAAGTTGAAGGGACAGAGAAAGCCATGGATGAAGCTCTCAAGGAAGGGATTGTAGGGGAAGCAGGGGCTTTAAAAAGGAAAGTGGTCATAATACCAAATAAGGATAAAAACATAGCAGAAGAAGAAAAAGAAAAGGAAGGAGGAGAAGAAGGTAGGGGTGAAGGAATGAAAGAGTTTAATGATGCTAACTATTGGAAGGTTGACCAAGAAGTCAAGGTTTTGGAGTGAAACTAGACCTGTTTGAACATGGGGGAAAAGCAGCAGCAGCAACAGCAACAGAAAGAGATGTACAGTATAATTTTGATTGTGTAGGCTGGTTGGTTGGTTGATGTGATCAACTGATTGATTTATGTTTTTTAATTATCATTATTATTATTATTATTTACAGATTTTGAAATGATTTGGATCATCAATCATCTGTGTATTATTCTTGATTTCCAGATAGATTTTTTTATGTAATGGATTTGTGTTGGGTATCCAAATCAATGCAATCTCAAGATTCAAGTCTTAGCCACCTTCATTACTACTCAAAAACCAGGTGATATTTGGGGCTGTTTACCAAACGCTTATTCGAGTAAGTGAACATCAAGTTACATTACTTTACCGGATGAATATGGTAAGGATCAAAAATCTTATCCGGTAAGAGCGTGACAAAGACCAAGAGTCTTATCCGGTAAGTGAGGACGACGACTCTTACCATGGTAAGCGCTTACCTAGTAAATTGTTTCGTACGATATCGTTTTTTGGTGGACTAAAATCTTACCTGGTAAGTAAATGATAGTGTTAAATTTATCGGTAAACGCTTACCAGGTAAGTGTTTGGTAAACGGCCCCTAAATTAAAAGCCTCATTTGTAAGATGCTTGTTAGATAAATCTTTAAAATATCTTCTCTTTTAAAATAATATTTTATTCGTTACAAAATAATCGTGTACAAAAAAAATACCATGTAATTTTAAATATATATGGTTATTACACTTGTTAATAAATAAATGACAATATCTGAGTATTTTAAAACAAACATTAAAGAAAAATATACAATTTTTTTGAGATGAAATTTGATATTCTAATGAATGTCATGTTTGATTGATTTTAAATTAGACCAATAATACTATGGGCTGTTCATCCCTAGAGTTTGTTTAAAATTGTCACTTTAGTCCCTGTAGTTTCAAAATTACAATTTTCATGCCTATGTTTTGCATTTTCTTTCGTTTTTCATCCATGAAGCTAACTCGGTTAGGTTAGTAATATTGTATCGATGTGGTTGAGTTGGACTCCATAACCACAATCTTGATACAAATCTAATTGTGACCACAAGTCGGACACTAGGAATTCACGATAAAAGACCGAACAAAGGTGGATTGATCGAGAATAGACGATGTCAAATTGAAAAGAAGGGGGTCGGTTAGCAATGGTATTGTGAACACAGGTCGAACACTCGGAATTCACGATCAAAGACCGAACAAAGGTGGGATTGATCGAGAATAGACGAGGTCAAATTGAAAAGAGGGGGGTCGGTTAGCAAAGGTTACCTTTGCTGATTGTTGATTGTTGCTTGCTGATTGCAAACAACTAGGAAATGGAAAAACAACAAGGGGTCGACTAAGTGGTGTACTATTTGCTAATCCGTGTTCATCCCGATTAGTCTGAAATTCTCTTATAATTTCTGGTTTATTTGAAACCCTTTTCCATAAAAATCTCACACAAAAATCTTTTTCATCTTCACAGGGTTACGGCGGGGACTACCGCATCCGTAGACGGTGAGGTTTTAATTTTTTTTTGGCAAATTTTTTTTTTAAATTTGATAAAACCTAAAAATACGAAAATGCACCTGAATTAACAGCAGAAATTAAACAGAGTTGGAAAGCCAAAGAAATTGCAAATTGTAGGGATAAAAACCCCAATTTCAAAACCATATGGACAAAATTAGCAACGTTTAACAACACAGGGACAGAAAAAATAGTTTACTCTAAGTGATAACCGATAGTACAAGGACTTGAAAAGATCCGCTAGATAAATGCTCATCATTTAAGCGCTTAGAGCATCTCCAACAACTTTTCTGTAATTTTTCTAAAATAGAGAATCGAAGCGTAATTTTTTTTTAAAAATTACATTCATCTCCAACAAATTATCTAATTTAGAGATTTTAACATAAATTATATTTATTATAATATTCTCTAATTTATCCAATACACTTAAAAAAACTTTTCATAAAAAAAAATAACTCAATCTTATTGGTATAATTAAATAAAATAATCATTTCTCTCTCCCAACATCAAGTTTTAGAGAATTCTCTGTATTTAGAGTTTTCTCCATGATTCTCTAATTAGATAACAAGATAGAAAAGTTGTTAGCAACAAAAACTCTTTTTTTTTCTATTCTAAGTGTCACTTACCTTGTCAAGTGAGCATAGTCAGAACCGAAATCTTACCCAACAAGTGTAGGAGAATACTCTTACCCAATTAACGCAACTGCCTAAGAGACGCTTACCAATAATCCGTTTTGATAAACAAAAATGCTACCCAATAGGTTATGTGAAGGTGGTGACTTCTGTCAATAAACGCTTATCGGATAAAACAAGAATAGAGAAAGACAAAAACATTGATGTCCCAGATGATAGATGCAAAATTAAGCAGATATTAATATATACACCATTTATTTATGAAGGTTGGGTTAAAACTGTAAGAACAGATAGAAAAGAGGTTTGCATCACTTTGACCAATTTCTGGATATGCCCCCAAAATTACAACAATTCATCATCATATATTACTTTTTTTGGTCTAGTGGCTAACAGTTTAGCCTCTAATCAGCAGGGTTGGTTTGAAGACAATAAAAACAAAAATGAAAAATGAAACAAAATAAAAGTTACTGCTGCTACTGCTGTAATCTTCTAAATCACCCTTTTAGCCTTTAGGGGGTGAACCCTCTTGAGGAAGTAACACACCTCCAGTTCACAGATTTGCCTATACAGTTTTCTTGCAATATATTTATATATATTGCCCCATCTATGTACAAGCCACTTTCGAGATATCGATATGGCTCATACGACATGTCCCAAGAAGATGTTCTGGTAGTTCCTCTCGCGTGTTTCCCTGCATCCATAACACATTTCCACTTTTATGCATCCAGATAAGCTCTTGAAAAGATAATAGAGGTTCCAACGAGAAATGGTCCACGTTTAACAAATGTGAGAGACTCTAACATGCCCCCCTCAAAGGGAGGCTGGACGGAGTGTAAGAGGGGGCTAGACAGGTACAGAGTGTCGAGTCTATCATGGTAGACCGTGGTTCTGATACCATGTGATAACATCCGGAACCCCTTTAGATTACTTCCAAAAAAGCCCTTGAAAAGATAATAGAGGTCCAAGTCTAGCCGATATGAGACTCTTAACACGTGCCCTCCAAAAGAGGCTGGATGGACACAAATTGTCCAAGAGTGCAAGAGGGGGCTAGACAAGTACAAATTGCACCAGATTGCTGGGTCTTTAGTGGTAGACCTTAGTTCTGATACCATCTGAGAATATCTAGAATCCCATATTACTTTCCAAAAGAGCCTTTCAGGAGACAATAGAGGTCCTAACATATATGGTTCAAGTCTAGCTGATGTGGACTCTAACGAATATAGAGTTGTTTTCCTCGATTTAAAAACATGGAATTGAACATAAACAAGGATAAAGATCAGCGTTGATCCCCATCATTAACTTTCTTTTTTCTGTGAGGAGTTAGAGGCTTCAATGACTAGTGAAGATTAAGTTAATGTACCTGTATCAGAAATGCTGCTTCAACTATCAAATGGCTGAAGGTACTCAAAACTGTGTTTGCCACCTTCTTTGCGATCATCGACGAACCAACATCTACATCGAGCTAAAATCATAACATAACTTCAGAAAAAGGCATGAATGAACGTCATTGTAATAGCTTTCAGAGGATGGATCAGTGAGAGGTGTATCATTTAAGGGGAGGAAGCCAATTTGTTTCTGTTTCCTTAACGTGTTCTCGAATTTGGGAAGAAAAGAAAAGAAAGTAAAGGAAGTTTTTTATTTGTGTTCTTGAAATGGAAGAGAAGGAATAAAAAGGAAGCAATCTTTTATGTTCTTAGAACCGTAGAGAAAGGAAAGATGTTGTTTTTACAAATATACCTCTTTATATTTAATTTTTCTCAATTTTCCTTATGAGGGTATTTTTGTCATAAAAGATCACAGACTTCTTTCAAATCTTCTTTCTTCTCGCATTTGGGAGGAAACATAAATGATATCCCTCCATTCCTTCTCTTTCCTCTTAAAAAGTTTAAAGATCACATGGTTTTTTTTTTCCGTTCTTTTCCTTCAAAAAGAAGGAAGGTTTCGGAAACACTTTAGCGCAACAGGGTTGGCTAGTTGGATGAGTAGAGCTCTTTGTGAATTTGGTATGGATTCTAGAACTTCTCATGGTATGAGGAAAAAAGACACAAAGGCCAAGTAGAGGTAGGACAATAGTTTTACCTCTAAGTAGTTCTTTCCACGGGCATAATGAATCTTGAGAACTTGACCCAGCAAGCAGGGTCTATTTCCAACACTTTGCTTGACAATCCATGGCCCCTGAAAGAAGATTTAGTAATTGAATAGATTTTTTACTTAAATGTTTGATGTTACTAAGAAGACCAATGAATTTACTATTTGCTTCATCTTGAATAGATGAGAATTTAACACTAAAAATATTAATCAATGAATCATATACAGGAACTAGAGACTCGGATCATAATGAGCTTTTGTAACAAGTAGCTTGATGATAAAGAAACCGACACTGAGATTGAATCTACCAACCTTAGATACATGAGGTATGAGCTTAAACCTTGCGTTCCTATATGCATCATCTCCTTCTACAAAACTCTGTAGCAAGGGCACATCTTTGATGGGAGTAGTCGTTGCATAGTAGAAAGCAATATGAAAATTTGTTGTTGGACCTGGGATCTGGTTAATTAAAACATACCTTAGATCAGGTTAATAAACTCACTGTAGCTCATATACATTTTTTATTCATTTTCTTCCTGGAAATGGATAATGTGACAATATATACTTTAATATTTTCAAATTTACCTGCATATTTACGATGAAAAAGAAATCTGGGCAGTTGGCAGCTGCAAATTTCTGCAGAACACATCTAGTGAACTTTCCGATTGCAAAGGATTCGCTATATATTTAAATTGCTGTTTGAAAAGGTTCTACAAAGTATGCATGATACAGTGGTAGCTCTTCTGATGGCAGATGACCATACACCAAAAACTGTTTTGACACCTTATGCTATTGCGTTTTTTATGAACTAACAAATGATATACTGGACAGAAGTCCATGGTATATGGTAATTTTCATTTGTTATTATGATGCTATTTGACACCAGAATATGAGTGAACTATAAGTTGGAGACGTGGTGAAACACCGACAGATCTAAAGGTTATACTAGAAACTGGGACTTGAGCATCAAGGCCAAGGCCTAACTACAAAGATATCACCATGGTCTTTCTAATCTAGGAATATGCAAATGCCAAGGTGAATGTGAGGTGGCTACAAAAGGATGAATAGGATGTGGACTGGAGATAAAGAAGGTAAGGGTGGCTGTAACTGAGAAAATGAGAAATAGGGGCTACAGTTTTGCTTACCTGTTATAAGGTCAACCTCTGAATTCACAAGTGAGGAGGTTCACTCAATCACTTGCAATATGAGGAAGTTGACACAGATAATGATGGAAGCAAAGCAAATGTAACCTATATATAAGCAGAAGAAGGTGACTAGACTTGGTGCTGAGAGCTGGCCTACAGTAGGAGAGGATATTGAAGAATGTGTTTTGTGAACAAAAGTTTATTTGAGTTGGTATATTTGATAGTTTGGAATTAAGGTTAAATTGAGTTGAGTTACAGTTTTATCAACAGCACTCTATTATCGCAATTTGTTTTAGAAATAAAAAAAGACAACCTGACAAATGCTACCAGGCCGGCCAGCAAAATCATCTTGTTTCTTGGTTGATCTCAGCATGTTTGCTGCAACAAGTTGCATCAATGTTCCTTTCCCTGTAATCTGAAAGGAAAGAAATAGGAGTTACATAACGCTATCTTAAACCTGGATCAATCCATCCCTGAATCCCCCTACCCCTCATGATTCTTGTTTGGTTTAGTAGACTACTTTTTGACAATTCTACCTCTTCTTTTTCTTTCTTAGCCCGAAATGTTGAACATTTCTTCATTTGTTCATCAAATAGAGAAATTAAAAGGAGAGGCTTGAATCAACCTCATCCTGTGATGGAGGCATGGGGTGCAGTCCAACCATAAAGGTAATCCCTCTTAGCAAAAGGGACAGGGATGAAGATCACAATGAAGACAATTGAAAATATAAATAATCAACTTTTTCACAAAAGGACAGTTCTCGCAACTCTTGAGCAAGCAATGAATAAGCATTAATAAATGAATGTTCACCTTCTTACGGTCTTGCAAATAAGTTTCTCCACGAATTTGAAATGATGAGGACTCTGCAGCTCCCCAACTATTAGGCAGATCACCAGTTGGATCATTTGGAAATGAAGAGTCATTATTGCTTAAGAAACTATCTTGCCACTCAATGTCCTCCAAGGGTGCAACACCCCTTTTCTGCACTGCAGTATGTACCGATTGTAATCCGCAGCCAATTCGTGAAACCAGTATAGAACTAGTATGGAAACAACAAAAAGAAAGGGAAAAAGGCCAACCGTTCTACATACAATATTTAGTAAAGATCACCTCAAGTGAACTAACCTATTGAACCATGCAATCTTTTCAGAAACGTAACAGCAAGCGAGAACTTGGGAGGAGGAACTTCCTGAAACATGTCCAACAAGGAGCTTAGCTTCATGTTTCTGTGCATGTACATTTAGATGAATGTATTAATAGCTATTTGTAACATAAAACAAAAGTCCCATGCTAAGGGATATCTTACTGGTCGAGGGTTTGATGATCCTCCCTCCTCTTGTTGTAATAAAAACAGGCCAAAAAGAGCAAAACAGAAAGGAAAGAAAAAGAATAAAAGCACCAAGTACTAAAACTAGCACCTGAGGGGATAAGTCAGACCAGCTATTTTCTGAACGTGTATCTTCTACAGAATCCGAGTAACTGTAGTAGTCATCTGATTCTTCCTCCTTTTCTCCACGGATTGAAAGGCTTGAAGGAGCTTTATCTAATGCACCCATTATATCCTCCTTTCTTTGAGCTTCAACATTCATAGTAGCTTCAAGACAATAGAACTGGCTTAAACCTAAAAATATATAGATCGAGACAATCACAGCAACATGAAAAAATAAAGCTTGAACACAGTAAGAAAAAAGTAATCCAAGTAATCATGTAAATAAGGCCATCAACAAGAGATTTTGATATATGATCGCTATGCAATGCCTAATCAATTGCATTTATTAGCAAGTTCAAATAATGGGCGATTTGCATTTATGTTGCGGTATATCATCAAATTATTGCATTCCTAAATGTTCTTCTCATAACCAAATTAAACGAAAAAGATAAACTTTGAATTAACTAATAAATCGACAATAATTATTCCATCTGATGCAAAAAGGTAAACACATTCAAGGAATTTCTAAATTTCCTTCAAATATCAACAAAACAACCTAAATTGTAAAGGAACAAGTTGAAACCGAAGACCAGCGGAAACAGCAATCACACGATTTACGAAGTTGAAAGCTAATCAACAAAAACCGGGGGGAATCCTCATATTAAGAATGCACACATTCATGTCCAATTTGACAGTTGCGTGAAATTGAAAATGGAATACAATCAATGATTCCTAACGAAGAAAGAAGAGATTTCGTGGTCATTACTAATCAAACAAGTAATGCTCACATAAAATTGTAAGAAACTTGGAAAATTCTTTAAATAAAATCAGGAATTGAATATGCAACATGGATACCTCAGCCGTCGTCCTCTCTCGTCCGGCACTAGAACGTCACCGGAGAGAGTAATCGTGCCCGTCGGAGGAGGTTTGTGATCAATGAGGAAGGTATGGTAGGAGGTTGAAATTATCCCCCATCTCTTCTGTTCAAAACTGTGTCAAACCAGGCGCGGAAAGCGCGCTAATTTTTTTCTTTTATTTTTATAAATAACTAACTGCAAATTAAATAGAAAAAGATACTCCGTCCGTCTTAAACATAAATCAATAAGTCCTGTGTTTTTGTCGTCAATGCCGTAATCATAACGATATAAAAAGAAGCGTAAAACAGATGTTTCTATCATTTAAATTATTTGTTAATACAACAACTTAACTTAGCTCATACAGATAACTTAATTCATACAGTCGTATCAAAGTCTTAGGTTATGTAGAATGAAAGATTTGGAATAATGGGAAGATACATTGTCCCGTTCTTAGACGGACCTACCGTTTGGGTATGGTTGTCTGTGAAACCATAAAAAATTAATACAAAACCATTCAAAATAAAAAGTAAAGTACACAAAGTGTATTACAAATACAAGTTCTTGTGGTATCTACAAACCAATTAAAAAATGGCATATTTATAGTGTTATTTAAAAGAATAAAGAATCCCATCATATTCAATAGAAAGTATGATGATATTAAACAAGAAAATGGAACATCTAAAAATTGCTATTTGATTCTTCAACTTAAACAAGAGAGTCTTTGGTTGCTTTTGTAACCTCAAAACTTCCTCTCTCTTCTTCATGTCCCAAAAGTTGTGCACTGCTATCTTTATCTTTAATCTAAAAAAGTCAAATAGTTAGTTCCCAGTTTTTCAAAATTACGGTTCTCATTTGAATCTAGATCATGTAAATAGGGTCAGGTTCGGAGAAAACTGCAAAAAAAAAAATGAAAAATTGAGGAATACTCTGATAACCGTTCATTTGGATGGTATGCACGTGTGCATGCAAGTAATTTAGATCATGTGCAC
Organism: Cynara cardunculus var. scolymus; assembly: GCF_001531365.2. Classification (NCBI taxonomy): domain Eukaryota; kingdom Viridiplantae; phylum Streptophyta; class Magnoliopsida; order Asterales; family Asteraceae; genus Cynara; species Cynara cardunculus. Next base: position 3,070,701 of record NC_037538.1, read on the forward strand.
ACATGCATAAAAAACAGAAAACATTTTCAATTACTTGTAGGCATAATGTACATACTGTCCAAATGAATGATTATCATGGTGTTCCTCAAATTTTCATTTTTTTGGAGGGTTTTCTCCTGAATCTCCCTCCATGTAAATATATAACTTCTAAAGAGGGGTATGTTTATGTACCTGGGATCCGGAAGAGTCAATCATCTGTTTCTTTTTGTTTTCAAGGGTACAAAAGTAAGAATACAACCCCATTCCAGCAATGGCTACCAGTATTCCAATGATGTTTCTCTCAGTGAAAGGGTCATGTAGCAAGGTGTACCCAAATCCAAGAACAAGGCATGTCTTTAGATGACCGAGAACTTGATATGTAACCGGTGATGTTTTCCCAATCACCAAAAATGTACTAAAATTCACTGAAACCGCGATCAAACATGACATTATAATGAAAACCTGCAACCATCATCAAATTCAGTTCAACATTTTACTATCCCATGATGTATGCCGAAAAAATGCTTCAGAATACATAGATTTGACCATGCATCGATCATTTGTACCGTGCAAGTGAGCAATGCATTGTAGGAACTATTCATGAGTACAATGATGGTAATGGAAGAGTACCAAAACAATAGGGGAGTATTTGTAGGCAAAAACATTTTGGTTGGTGAGGTACTGATCCACCAAAGGGCCAGAGACGAACAGAATAGCTGCTTGGAATGGGGCCGATTGATACAATAGCTGAGTTGATGACACATTCAGTCTCTTCTGAATTGTGTTTGTCAGCTAAAATTGTGAAATTTGGTTAAGAATGAACTTCATGATCCTTCTGATTGTTTCAAATTATACATTTTTCAGTAAAAATAGAACATTTTACGAACGTAAAACCACAGGATTGATTGAATGAAGTAAAGAGGATACAATTTGTCCGACACAAGTGGTGGCGATAGCTAGAAGAGAAAGAACCGTCCCAACGAAATTGAGCTGAAGATCTGTCACTGATGCTATGCCAACTCCAACAAGTAGAACGAAAAGAGAGAACTTTATTTTCTGACTGCAATAAGTTATAAGTTCGAATAATAATCAGAAAGATGTAAGCTTGAACGGCATGTAGGAAACTAGGTTTCACCGAAGTAAGATGTCATGCTTGGATCCCCATTTTATCTTCACACCAAGCGATTAACACAATCATATTCTTCTCGCGTGTAAAAATAAGGCACACAAAATGGTAATTTTGATTAAGCTACCTGAATTGTTTTTTCAAGAAAAGAGTCTCCAAGAGCACAGTGAAAGGTATGATTGCAAGTTTGGTCATCTGCGAGATAGAGACCGCAATATCATCAATGCACCCATATGGCGATTTTGAAGTTTTACTGTATGGATGAGAAACTGTAACAAATGCATACCTGATAGAAGCCAATGGAGTTAAACCCAAGGCTCAAGTTAAGAAAACCAATGGAAACACCATTCAGAATGCCAAAAAGAATCACAGTCTTCATATCAATTCTCTTGTTTTCGAAGAAATTCAAGCGATGCGCCACATGAAGGGTGCAATAAGTTACCATCAGATGCCAACTAGTCAATGTTGTAGCTTTCAACCAAAAAGCACACATTAATCTTTATTCCGTACCATAAGAAGTGATAAAACATGCACCTAACCATGGTAGTCACATGACACCAAAACAGTGTCAACTGTCAAATCCTTCGGGCCTGTTTGTTAGCAGCTTAATGGGACTGACAGCTTATTAGGTCAGTTATATATATGACTGTTTGGTATTAGCTTAATGATATAGAAAGTGACTTAGCCATTAAGCTTTTACGGAGAGCTTTATGCAGAAAGCCAAGTTTTTTTTCAAACCTCTTACCAATTAAAATAAATGCTCCTCTGTATATGGAAAAACCCTCCCAGACAAAAACATTTCCAATCTATAAAGACAGATTAATCCATACAAACAGCTTTATCCATGTAGGACTTAATGGAAAACCAACCACACAGCCCCGAAGAGTGCTATAAGTGTAGAAAAGTGAGCTTTAAGAAAAATGGTGATATAATATAATGGAGTTTACCAAAAGGAAAACCAAGATTGCTCATCAAGGCTTTGTTGCAGATAACAATGGAGACTGATGATGCCACTGATAGAAACAATGCACCAATAACCCCCAACTGGTAACCTGTCAATTCTCCCATCTTTTTCCTTCTTTCAGGAGGAAAAGGGAAAGCGAAAAGAGAATATAAACATAGATATCAAATTAGAAAGGAATAATTTCTCTAATAATGTTCAATTTGGAACTATACACAAATCAATTGGCAAACAGCCGTAGAGGAAAGCACATCATAACAAAATCCGAACCAAATTTAGAAATTCACCTCAATCAAAATCAAAATTAGCCTGGAATCTAAACCTGGATCCCTTGAAAAGTTGAAATCTTCACACTAATTCAAAAATGGAGGATCGTGCCAACAGATATATATATATATATATATATATATATATATATATATATATATATATATATATAACAAAATAGAAACCAGAAAAAGGAGAGTTAGCAGTTGGCTTTACGAAAGAACAGAGCAATTGAGGGTGACGAAAGTAAAAGAAACGCAAATATATGGAGAATTCTGCACCTGCGGTTGGTACCAGAACCATTGAAATGCTTCTCTCTTTACTTCGATTTGACGCCATAAGCAAACTACTTCTTCTGCTATGTAAGTAGCCGTTTATATTATACAAACCGGCAAATCCATATATAAACCGTAAAAATAAATTATTATTTTTTATTAAATTTACAACATTTCATTCAATAAAAATTTTCAATTTTCTAATTAAATATTTAAGATAATTTATATATACATATAATATAAAAATATATATATTAAACACGCATCGAAAAGATTATGGGAGCGTCTCGGGAAAAAAAACCGAGAGAACCAAGCAAAAACGGATAAAAATATATATTAAAATTAATCTAATAAAAAAATTGTGTTTTCATTATTAATATTATAGATTAGCACATAAGATAAAGCAATGATCACTATCATTAACATACCACTCAAATTTATTGTAAATGATTTTGAGTATAGAAATTATCCTTTATTAATACATTTGATTAGGCTTTGATACGTATAATCTATACTATATTACAACGCATTTGAGTAAAACTCTTAAAAGTCATTTTTAATACATCAAATACTATTTAATAATGTACATTACTTAAAATTCAAGATTACAAATAAATGGTGCATGGGTACAACTTTTTAAAGCTATACGTTGAATTCATATAACAAACTGATAAACATCTCATTGTTAAATATAAATAATATGAAATATAATTAAGATACTTATTAAGTTATAACAAAATACTTAATTATTATCTTTAAAAAATTTATACTATTAAACCAAAAATAAATTATAATAAAAAGATTGAACTAAGAATTATTATTTTTACAAAAAACATTATTATTATTAGATATAAAATTAATTACTTCGTTATTAAACCTAAATTAAATTATACTAAAAAAGATAATACAAAAAAAACAAAAACTTTTAAATTGTTAATTTGATATTAATATCGATAAAAAAAACATTTTCATTTTCTCAAAATCGTATTATAAAACGAAACATTAAAATTAAAATATATCTCACTATATTATGTGTGTCGGTTTTTAGTATATTTTAAAATAGAATAAAATAAGCAATTGAAAAGGTGAGATGAGATGAGAGAATAAGATTGTTTGGTGAATTAAACATCTTCAACCTCACTCCAAACACCATCACCCCACAGCAACCAACTCATTTAACAATTCAAACTACACTCCTACTACATGGTTTCTAACATTAAATTACACCATAAATATTAATTAAATTACAATTTACATATATCATATGTAATAACAGAATCGAATTAGACATATTTAATATACCATGTTCAGAAGTAGTACAAAGGGGTAGGGTATCTGAACTTAAAACAACAACTCATGTGGAGGGTAGAATTGGTCCAAAACGGGGCCAAAAACCCATTATCAAAAGACAATTGATGGGGCTAACTAATCGCCAAACAACTTTTTAATAATAAGACATGTTCCTCTCTTATTTCCTTTTCACTCACATTTTTTGGACTAAAGTCTAGGAACCGAGAATAACTTTTAAACCATCAGTAGAAGCCAGGTCAGTATACATCTCATCTAATGCCTTTGCATTTCTGCTCGACTTGGAATAAACTTGTTACAAGATTTACATATTATCACATTTGCACAAGAAAAGAAAGAAACTATCTGCAGATTCGCAATGGTTAAGATGTTTCAAGTCCATGTAAGTTGTGATATTTGTTGAGGGCATATATACAATGATCACGCAACAATCAGATGATACCTGCTTAATCGAACATTTGGTATTTATAACTATGCACAAAAGCTACTTATCATGCCTATTGTACAAAAAATGTTTGGCTATAAACCGCGGACAAGAAATCACCAGGAGAGAGGTCCAGTCCAGGATCCAAATGACCAACTCCTGAGACGCGGATGAGGAGAAGCCAAACGGGCTTTAAGACAAAGCAAAGCAATGTGCGTACAAAACCTGCCTAAATGCATATGTCAAAGTTTAGTTCCGTTTTGCTTCAAGTATGCTTTATCTGCATTCACAAGTCGATCTTGGAATAGAGCCCATTCACTTTTGCATCTCTCTTTTACCTATGGTTTCAAGCATAATAAGCAACTTTTAATAAGCATATATCTTGTCCTCCAACCATCCCCTCAACAGGCGAAGGATCGTGTGAGAAGAAAAGTTATTGTGAGAAGCATAAGAAGAGATCTGAACCCTTGACTACTTTTAATCTCATGCCCACCAATGAATTGTGCTTTAGAAGGGAATTGATCTTGTACATCTCGGTGCACCTCATTAGTATTGACATTCAATTTGGATTAATCCAAGGGTAGAGATCTCTTCTTACACTTCTCACTATAACTTTCCTTCTCACCGGAACCCAACCCCCCAACATAAATGCAACAATGTCACAAAGTTTCAGTCCAAGATTGCGTCTTTACTCTTTACCCATTAGTAATCACTATAAGATATTGATAACACTGATTTTGGTTGATAGGTTTCCTCTGTTTATGTATTGTTAATGGTATTTAGATAACCAATAGTTAACCACATTCATTTAGGTTGTATCTTGTCAAATGTTGCATTTATTTGTGACCAAGGGAGTAATCTCCTTATAAATACATTATATAAGGAAAGAACATGCTTACCCCTTCCCAAGGAGCTTTCCCTTTCTCATACTCGCCCTGAATCAACACAGACGCTATCATTTAGCAAGCCAATATACATACGTATGGATTCATAGAAACTATATAATATTATACACGAAGAATCATTTGTTGGTAACACTAGCTCTTGTTTTTTTCCATGTGAAACAGACATTCATATATCATTCGTAGAACGAAAATCAACCACTTTGTGAGAATATGAGGAACCCAAGATCACTCTCCAAAGGAGCTCTTGAGAAGAAATAGAAGGTTCCAACATATAAACAGGAGAAATGGTCCAAGATTAGCAGATATGGGACTCCAACACGCCCCCACCAACAGAGGCTAGATGGACAAAGATTGTCCCATGAGTGTCACGTCCCTAGAGTGGCAGACCTTGGCTCTGGTACCATGTGAGAATATGTTGAACCCCCAGATCACTCTCCAAAAGAACCCTCGAGGAGAAATAGAAGGGTCCAACATATCTCCAGGAGAAACCGTCCAAGTCTAGCCAACGTGGGACTCCAACACATTCAAAGGTTATGATGGCTCACCTGGCCCCCCAGTGAAGGGATATGTTGATGCACGATCCATTGTGAATCAACCACGCCAATTTTTTCATATGCAGGCTGTGAGAAAGAAACAAGTTTTATGAGGAATTTATAGATATGTTTCATGTTCGACAAATACTCAAAAACAAATTGAATTTTAAGTTAGATAAACAGAAGTAGATGGCAATGACCCTTCAATGGCAGACAGAATACTCGAGCAGTAAAGCGGTTTATTTTGGACAGAGGAAAACTGTCATTATGACCAGTCCATCGTATCTATTAAAGGAAAGGGAAGCATGGAGAAGTGTAACCCCCAAATCCTCAATCATTACAGACTTAAGTTCCTTTATAATTATCATGAAAGGGCATGATGTAATGCATTGGCTATAAATATTTCACGAATGAAACTATACATGGAAAAAAATACGGAAAATAAAATATAAAAATACTGACCTCTACGCATCTTCTAAGTGCAAAATCCAAACCCCATCCATGCACCAAATCATTCTGCATGTACATGAGAAAGTGAAAATTGGAAAGAACACACGTGCAGAACGTATTGCACTAGCCACCAGACTACATACTTGTACCTTTTGAAATTGTACATAATTTATATGTGTATCTTTTTACGGTTTGATTCTTGAAATACATTTTTACCTGGATCATATACCACACACATCGCCAAGCATCCCGAGAGAACACAGGAGCCATAATCTCCACAAATCTGGATAAGGATCGCAGCAATGAGTACCGAAACCCAAGTTAGCTTCATTATAAATAATAGAATCTTCAAGATTAGCTCAATATGTAATGCATGATGTCAATTTGAATTTCATGTACATACTATTCCTAATAACCATCCTATTATAGCTCAGTAGCTACAAGGGTCACTACATAAGCCTAAATCTATACTTGTAAATGAGAAGCAGCCAGCAAACTGGAGAAGTTAATTGACAGATGGGTTAGTGGAAGTGGTCAAACATTTGTTAAAATCCGTGATATAAATACACATATGCATACACATATACATATAGTTTTAAAAAAATATAGAATGAGGCACACACGTATTCAATCAAATTGTAGTGGATGTTTACATTAGTTTTGAAACACAGGAAAGAGTTGTTTTTTTTGGGCTACATGTGAAAACTTCTAAACCCAAAGAAGCAAGTTAACAACAAAGTGTCAACAAGAAAAGAAAGGCCCAGATGCGTTCTGAGAACAAAAAGACTTATTTGAGTACTTCATTATAACCAAATAGATCCCATTCAATTTATGACAATAAACATGCAAATATTCACATAATCCAGTTGAAGATGAAGCATTCCTTAATGATGGCTACGCTATCCTAGGCTGTAAATATCGTCACTAACTCACTATAATTAGTTTATGAAACCAACCAAAACTACATTATAGTGTTTGAAAAGTTGCACCAATATATGCATTTTCTTCTGATATTCTAAATTTTCTCATGAATTTCTTAGACAAGTATCTCTGTTCTTAGGAGCAAACCAAGTCTGCTAGTTTAATTACTATTTTTACTGTACCAAAAGCTACATCTTGTTGATGATTAATAGCTTCTATATGAAACATCAAACACTTATATATGCCCCATAGAAGAACCCACTGGTGGCTTAATCAAAGATGACATCATCACTGTATGTAGGGACAAGTATGAAATTGCAACAGAGAGAGAAGTAGTACGCTGCGCATGGAGGCAGATGCGGATCACTGCACCATCCTGGTTTCTCATCTGTAAACCTGTTAGCAAATCCAAACATATAGAAATCAAGTGTCGTTCATATTTTGAAACTATTTCAAAGATGCATTCTACAATATTATAGTATTCATAACCCCCAGGGTTGGCTTGGTGAGTAATGCTTGGGATTTATGTATCATAGGTCTCAGGTTTGAACCCACAAGTGATACCAATTCTTTAGGGGCCTACAAGCCAAAAGGCTCAGTTTTCCCAGGCGGACCCCATGAATTAGTCAAGTCAAAGACGTAAGTTACCATGGTCTTCCAAAAAACCATTACAATATTTATACTACAATTAGAAAAAGTATACAAAATTAAAAAATAGTAACCTACTTGTGAACTTCTCTATCACCTCTCCTCTTTGTCATTTCCCATGTTAATCCCTCATTGGGTTCAAGGCCAGGTTGAGAAATCTCCAAACGGTGTTTCTTAACTAACTGCATGTACCTGGAATGTAATGCATAAGCAAACAAATTAATGCTGCATAACTCTTAAACTTAGCTTACTACAAGGCATGATCTGAAAGCAGAGAAAAAGAAAGTACTTGTCCCCATTAAAGTGCTCAACACCAAGATCTTCATCCCAAACAAAAATGAAATCATAAGCTGCTACAATATCTGGATGCAAAAACCTCTTTGCATACCACCTACAAGAAAAGTGAAAAAATAAAGAAAACGGAAGAACTCAACATAGCAAACATGAAAAAAAACCAGGACTTGGCAGTGACGGTGGAATCTCAGGATACCATTTGCTTTGCTTCCTGACGCTGATATGAATTGCTTGCTTTGACCATTCATATTGATCCCATTCTGTTGTTCGACCATCATAGTGAAAAAGCATGATTTGAAAATCATCGGAAAACTATGAAAAAATCATGCCCAGACCTCAGTATTTTGAAATAGCACCAAATTAAAAAGAACAAAAAGAAATATCCATCTCATGGAACCTTTTTTACTGCTGCATCAATATTATTCCTCTGATCCCATCCAACAGTTAAAGTTACCAAATACCTTGGCTTCTTCTTCAAATCCTGAAAATTTCCAACACCGTGTAAAATAGCTTCAGATAGCTTATTAGCATCCAACAACTGGACACGTCAAAGTATGCCAAGTAAATTTGTCCGCAAAAGCTTATTTTATCCCGACAACATTAGAAATTTGTTGCATTGCCATATAGATTGCATGTATAAAAATAGCTACCATAACTATAAGATGGAAACAATACCCTGCTGCTTAAACACACCACCAAGTTGAGCATGCACTTGACAAAAAGGATCTATCAAATTAATAACTCAAATGTAAAAACGAGACCCCATTATCCCCGTCATACCCCACTATGATTAGTGTCTTTGGCCCCCTGTAAAAACTTAAACCATGGATAGAGACCAATGAAACACATAATTAAAATATACACACAAGGGTCAACAATCAAAATTCAGATTTGACATAAGCAAAAAAGGGGTTAACAATCAAAATTCAGCCCCATAAAGATTGACTACCAACATGCCACGCTATAACAAATACAAACAAGAATGAATAGTTAAGGTAAAAGATATACTAAAATCTGTGCAGAGCACCGACAGGAGAAAACATATTTGGCTGAATGACTCAACAAAATGTTGTCTCAGCGTCCAAATCTCAATTCCATACCTCAGAAGGTTCACCCCATAATCTTCTTAAATAAAAATCAGTCTCTGAAACTACAATTGCTGGCGGTAATGACTCTGCTCCATGGGGATTCGTTGGAACATAAATCTGAAACCAAAAAAGTGATGAGTTGCTAATCCGTGCAAAGCCAAGATTATGTGTAAAGTCAACACGACCGAAAATATTTCTTAAACCCTAAACCAACAATAATGTGCAAATTTCTTGTCTGCAAAGATAAAATTAAGTCAAAGACCTTCCAGCCTAGTGGTAAAGGCTTGGGCATGGCATAGTCATGAACCCGGGTTCGAGCCCTGGGAGGGGAGTGTTGGCGACATTTAAGTGGGGCCATGCTTAGCCTCCAAAATTGCCGGGGATTAATCGGGCTTTGGCCCGGACACCCTTACAAAAAAAAAAGATAAAATTAAGAAACAAAGACTTTCAAATAAAGCTAATTACAATAACATACGATCAGCAAGGAATAGACAAAGACCAAACACTAAAATCCGTCACAAGCTTACAGACTGAACACCATTAACCAAGCTCAAACCTGGGTTTATTTTTGAATTTAAATTTCAACTTAAAAGAAATGACTTCCAGAAAATGTAAAACTACAAAGCCAAAAGCAACACTTCTACCATTGCGCTGTGATGTACTTCGTTATAAATGGTGTGGTCCCAAGGTCAACAGAATTTACAGGTAAGTTAGTCACGTACACTCCAACCATTTAATTGCCAGACCAATACAACAGTCTTCTCACCTCCAGAAAAGCTTATAAAAAGTTTGCCATATCTGTACTCATTAGATGTTTAATCATTTATTCACATCCTTATTAATATGAACGGAAGAGAGACGGATAGAGATCAGAAAACACAATCAGGGTAGACAAAGTGTTCATTATTTGGCACAAATAAAAAAAATGAACATTCTAACAGTCACAGATGGTAATCTCATAGTTTCAAGCAAAGCAGCAAACATCCAGAGAAAAATGTACCTTAGGTAGTTCAGGTGTATTAGAAGAACCAAGATTGTCCGGAAAACTGCGTTCGTGAGCTTTAGACTCCTCGTGCATTGTGACATCAAATGAAGAATGAATGCTTGAATGTGAGGAAATCTGAAAGACATAAGAGTAAGCCTAATGGATGATGAAATTTGCAATGTAAGTATTTACTGAATTTCTGAAAGCCAAATACCTTTGTAAAAGAAAAATATGGAAAAGAAACACCAATGAAATATCCAAAGATCATCCCCATGATTGCACTTATAACAATTCTCCCATTATCGTTTGACTTCTTGAAAAAGCCACTGATACAAAAATATGATTAATTTATGAAGCTGACTCAGCTGAACAGAACGCATACTCCAAATTACAAGCCAAATAGACAAACGACATAAATTAAGCCAAGGTTCAGCCAAAGTATATCACTGACCTGCGGTACATACTTTTCATTGATCTAAAAAGTGCCCAACTTTAATCGTCAAACACCAGGCCTAATTAATTACGTATGCAATTCTACAGAGCATGTGGCATCCTCCGAGATATAACAGTATCAAAATTGTGTTACCACAGTAGAAAATACCTGGAAATGTATGGCAAGTAAAAGTTAGAATGTTAAGAAAGAAAACAATCTTGCAGCCTGAATCAATTAATAAAAAAGGAATTTTTCAACTTGTTAAAGTGTACATGATATCCATATAATAACATCCAAATATGAGCATAGACAATGAGAAAAATTCAGCATATAACACTTGATAGGCTCATAGTTAGTGTTGGAGTCCCACATCGGCTAGACTTGGACCATTTCTACTGTATATATGCTGGAATCTCCCCTTTCTCCTCAAGGGCTCTTTTTGAGAGTGATATAGGGGTTCCACATATTCTCACATGGTACCAGAGCCAAGGTCTGCCTCTCTAGGGACCTGACATTCTGGGACAATATGAGTCCATCTAGCCTCTGTTGGAGGGGGCGGGTTGGAGTCCCACATCGGCTAGACTTGGACCATTTCTCCTGTATATATGTTGGAACCTCCCCTTTCTCCTCAATGGCTCTTTTGGAGAGTGATATGGGGGTTCCACATATTCTCACAGTTATTACACTCACCATGAGTGACGAGGTGGGAGGTCCATGGTAGAGCATGAGAAAAGCCGCATACTTACGAGTAAAAGTTATAGCTAACAAGTGATGAAAATGCTGATTTGAATACATGAAAATTCCCATCAGTTAATCAAATGAACAACAGATACAAGCAGAAATAAAACTTGCTCAAATAAGCAAAGTAGCAAAGAACTATATTCCTAATCACAGCAAGTTGTGACATCTTCTTGTAATATGGAATAGCATAACTCTCCCAATCCCAAATTAATTGTTCTATTTTTACTCCATACAGATTTATAACTTCTGAAATTCATGACTAATATGATTGTTGTCAGCATTTCTAGCATCAATGTCTTTTTCACTTTTGTTCAAACAAATTGCAATGTGGTTATTTTTTTCTCAGGGACTAAAAGAAGTAATATAAATGTCGAAGATAAAAAGTAATGTATTTGACTTAGAAAGTCAAAAGGAGAATTATTTTGGGACAGAGGGAGCATAATTTTAGGCAAAAGGTCCATTTTTTCTTCCCAGTGTGTTATCTTAGACATCCATCCTTATTATTTTTCTCTACGAAATGGTCCAACGATTTGGTTAATGTTTTACTCGAACTGTACATTAAAAAATGGGTTACACTTCAATTTTTTATGACAAACCTAAAAAACTTATAAATTCTAATATGGATTTATTTCGGAAAAGCCACCTACATGTTTTATTTGTAGTTACCAGCTATAGAGATTATGTACTGCAACAAATTTCCTGCAGATACTCTAACTGCCATTTACATTCTGAAGTTGACATTAACCCGTTTGACATCGAAACCCTCAAATAGCTTTGCCTTTGGAAGAGAAACAGCTTCTCTTCATTTTAATACTCTAATCTGACCCAAGTATGATCATCTTGCCCAAGCCTTACATAACGAGCATCTTTTCATCATTTTGAATGCAAAACTTTCACAATCCACAACTAATATACTCTCATTAATACTCTAACCCAAGTAGAATTATCTTGCATAAGAGTTAAAAACTACGAGCATCATTTTTAATGCAAGACTTGTACAATTTACAACTAATATACTCTCATTATCACTTGAAAATGGCAACAATTGGCTTTACATGGTGATGAATAAAAATGTTTGATTATTAGTTAAATGTACAAAATGCCCTTCACCCTGACAAACTAGAGAGTCTTGTTGACAGAAGTTGGAAACTTTGTTGTACTTTTGAAGGAAAGTTTAACAACCTAAAATGGAACTCGTGGTACTTTTCAAGGGATTAATGGAGTAGTATTGACAAAAAAGAGAAATTCAATTTGCCAGTGAACATCTAAAATGATCAGAGATTGATGATTTATTGAAATTTTGAACTATTACGAGAAAAATGCGGTTTCAAGAAACGCCTTTTGATTAGCTATAATTTATGATTACGAGAAGAATTATATAAAACAAGATAAGCCGAGTTGTGAATTTGTAATTGGTCTTTCCGATCGTCAAGAAACGCAAGGAGGAGTTGAATATTGCTTTAAAGTTGAACAAACTGTAAAAATCAATTTAATCTGAAACAAACCCAAAAAAACCAAAAGGTTTATTCAGTCGTGAACAGAGCTACTCCAAAGCTACTATTATCAATGCCATTGCTACTTAAACCTTCTATCCACATCAACAAAAACCTCAACAACACCACCCGCATCCCAAAAACAAACACAGGTGCATGAAAACTGAAGATCTATTCCAATCACACGATTAGAAGTCGACGAAATTGGACAACCAGGTGCTCAATAACACCAACAAACAAACGTTAATCACAAGAAAAAACCACACCACGTACAAACTCCAAACACATGGCTTTAGGACAACAGAAATCGATCATACCAATGAAATTCCATAGTGAAACATGTATGTAATGTAACCGTAACTCAACATTGCAGACATCTATATACAGATTACAAAGGAATCAACGATATACACATAGAGAATCTAGGGTTGGAAGATTGCTTACAGGTTTACGTGAGGAAGATAGAGGCGTCGTCGTCTTCCTCGTAGATCGTAAGAAGTTCGAAAGGTATGATTGAGTGCGGGCAAATTACTTTAAAATATCATCGTCTCAAATGACTATTGTCTTTCCAGAGCTTAAATAGAAAGTTACAGAACAACGTACTGGTTTTGATGCGTAATGTACAAGTTGGAACAAAAGGAGTGATCTAGTTTAAGTAGATTTGAGCTCTGGCATTCATGATTGGCCAGGTGTCAACACCACAGCTCTCCTTTGGTTTGATCCCCATCTTTTTCTTTTTAACCTTTCCCCTTTTGCTTTTCCCTTTGCTTTTTATATTCCATAACATAAATAAATTATTATTGTTATATTCTTTTATTTATTCTCTTTAAAAAATTTAATGTATTTTAACAAAATTATATAAATTATTCACAAATGATATAACAAAGGAATTTATGGGGTGTTTAAGATTGCTTATTTTAGCTGTTTTTTGATTTATTTCAGTCTGACACCGGTGATAAGCTAAATGCTAGTGTTTGGATGAAGAAAAATAAAATTGTTTATACCGGTGTCAAACCGGTAATAAACAGTTTTTGATAAGTTAATCCTTCTTGACTTATGAAAAACTGTTTATTACCAGTTTACCACTTTAAACTTGTTTTATTAATGTTTGTTAATTATTAATCTTATTGATATAAATTTTTGTCAAAAATATTTTTATAAATAATGAAAAATAAATTTTTACATGTTAAAAAATAAATAAGTTAATAATCAAAAATATTTATTATATGGAATACTGACTTTTTTGATCATTTTACATATATAAGCAAAATTTGTCAAACACTAAAAAACAACTTATCAATTTATTGTTCTTTGGTACCGCTATAAGCTAATCCAAACACTTTTTACAGAACTCCGATTTAATACCACATAAGTTAATAAACACTTTTACGAAAAAGCATAAGTTGTTTTAAATAAGCAATCACAAACACCCCCTTAGTAAATATTAATCAATGGTTGTTGACCTGAATGTTTACTCGGTAAATACTTAACATTAGGAGTCAACACTATAATTTATTTTATCAGGTAAGATTGTAGTACATCAAAATGTATCTTATACAACAATTTACCTGGTAAGCGCTTACCCGGGTAAGAGTCGCCACCCTCACTTACCGGGTAAGGCTCTTCATCCTTATCATCGCTCTTACCAGGTAAGATTCTTAGCCCTTGCCATGTTCATCCGGTAAGAAAAATTACCCGGTAAGTACTTACCATCAAAATACAACACCATCAAAATAGTCGGGTGAATTGCAAAACGATTTTGCTAATTGCATTTGATTTAGCAAAGTAGACACACGTTGAACATAAAAATGTAGAATTTTGCATGTTTCAATTGATTTCTGTAAGTATCTTGACTACCATACCGTATTTCAATTCCTGGTGCATATCGAGTATAAGTAACTTAACCAGTTTACCAAATAGCTCAATTCCGACATAAGCTAAATAACCAACCATTTGCACCAAAACTCGACCATCCACCACCTCAACTCCAAATACGCCTTTATGTCGTCCTTCCTTTGGGTCCAAGCTGACAGGATTTGCGTGTTGGGAAAGGTGTTAAATGTGGACGATGATGAACAAAAGTTAGTTTTTTTTTACTGGGGTCCCTAGCTAGCAAAATCAGGTACGGTTAGCAAAACTATTTTGTTATTTATGTGATTATTTTGTACATTTTATGTAAAAAATGTAATAAATATTAACTAAAAAAATGTAAGCCTTAATATAAAACCTATAACACTCGGTTTTATGAAAAGCAAAAAAAGTGATTTTAAATAGATATTTTTCGTATTTGTGTATAACTATAAATGCACATAATAAGATATGAATACCGATATACCTCAAATCTAAAATAATAAAATATTTGATTTATAATATTATGCGAGATAAATCTTCATTTTAATGTTTAACTTTTATTATTTGTTTCCATCGATATAATATGATTTTATACGGTTTTAGGAAAGCGATAATGTTTTTATTTTTTGAATGAAATATAAATTTAAAGATAACATAAAAATTTACAAAAAAAAAATCGATATTAAATTAACTATTTAATAGTTCTTGTTTTTTTTGTGTAAGTTATTTAATTCAATTTTTTATTATAATTTAATTTAGGTCTAATAACAAAATAATTTATTTTTGTTTAATAATGTAACTTTTATTAAAGATACTAATTAAACATTCTGTTAAAAGCTCAATATTTATCTTAATTATATTTTAGATTTTCTATAGTTAAAATTGATGTTTATCCTGTATTTGATAATGTTTATCTGCAGTTAGTTACACGAATTTAAAAATGAAGCTTTAATAAGTGGTACTTACGCAAAATCACCTGTAATCTTGAATTTTAAATAATATGCATCAATAAGAAGTACTTCATGTATAAAAATGGTTTTTAAGAATTTTTGTCAAATACTTTATAATATAGTATAAATATATATACATATATATATGTATATATATTTATACTATATTATAAAGTATATATATATATATATATATATATATTACTTCGTTTGTAATTATTTTTTAAATCAAAGTTTTTTTATATTTATGTAACAAAATAAAATACATTAGTCTCGTTATTATGTAGATTAAACAATAGTCATTAAGGTAAATTGTATGAAAAAGTAATTTACTTTAACTTGATTTATATTTTGGGTAACGTACTTTCAAAACTTCCATTTTGGTATCTAATATATAAAGTTTTAAACCACAAGGGTGGTTCCTGATTGGTTTGAGTTTGACTTCAAAGGTCAAAAGTACCGGGAGGTCCAGGTTCAAATCTAAGGAGAAATAAAAATCCCCTTGTGGTCATGGAGGTTCAAATGCGGTGACTCCGGGCTATCTGCAAAGCAGGTGGTCGCCCTGGAATTAGTCGGCTCGCATATCGGGTTGGATATCCAGGTTAATAAAAAAAATGTAGAGTTTTAAACAGTTAAGTATCCGGGTAATCGGTTGAAGACTAATTTTAGTTAAAAAAAATCATGTCACTAACCACGTCAGCAAATAATTATGAGTTGGATTGGATACTACATCACTCATCACATTAGCATGATAACCGGTTAATGCTTCAACCGGTTATTCAATATTTAAAACTTTACATATTAAGTGTCAAAATAGAAGTTTTAAAAGTAAGTTACCCAAAATAAGAATTAAGTTAAAATACGTTATTTTTTCATGCAATTTACCATAATCATTATTAAAGAAATAAATTAGAATTATCTTAAATAAATCAATTTAAAATGAATATGGAGAAATTTAATTTTTGTTTTTTTGTGTATGTCTGCTGTCCATGAGATAATACTAAAAACAAAAATGCTGAAAACAAAAAAGATATACGATTATTCTCTCCATTATCAGTTGGTGTATTACTCAAAAAGCAAATAATTAAATTAAATTAAATATAAAATTAATATCATTATATTTTTCGTTATTAAAAAACTATCAAAATATAATAAAAGTTTCGATTGATGTAATAAACATTCATTTTTTTATTTCGTGATGTATTTTATCTGATAAATAAGTTTTCGACTTACATGACATCTGTTAAGTTTGATGTGACGTTTTATTATATAATCAAGTATAATATAAGTTAACTAAGGGGCCGTTTATTAAACATTTACCTAAGTAAGTGTTTATCAAGTCACATCATCTTACCCGATGAATATGACAAGGACTAAGAGTCTTACTCGGTAAGAGCGAGGTAAGGACCGAAAATCTTATCCGGTAAGTGAGGATAACGACTCTTACCACGGTTAGCATTTACCTGGTAAATTGTTGCATCTAATGCCGTTTTGGTAGACTAAAATCTTACCTTGTAAAAAAAAGTAATAATATTTAATTTTACCAGTAAGTACTTACGGGGTAAGTATTTGGTAAACGGTCCCTAACATTCCCGTCCTCGCTAGTTATATTCTCTATTAATTAAAAAATCAAAGTATATACAAACATTTATTACGTTAATTAAGAAAATAAAATTAATTGTTAGATAGAAATTAAAACAAATTACATTAAATATATGCATCTTTTAAATCTTAAGAGCATAAAAAAAATACAAAAAGAACCGAACTTTTTGAGATCAAACGGATCTAAATATCTATTTATGTCTTGTCGGGCAACTGAACACTTAAAAGGCCGTTTACTAAACGCTTACTTGAATGTGTTTACCGGATAATTTTTTTTATGAATGAACATGACAAAAGTCAAGAATCTTACCGGGTAAGAGTCATGAGAAGAATGAAAAGTCTTACCTAATAAGTGAAGATGACGACTCTTACCCAGATAAATACTTACCCTGTAAATTATTGCATCGGGTACTTACCCTCTAAATATCTATTTATGCCGTTTTTTATATGAGAAAACAAAGTCTGGTAGAAGAAAATGGAAGATAATATTCAAAAACAACAAAAAAAGAAAAAGATACGCAACTGAAAAGTCTATCTTATTCAGATACGGTGATGCCTTTAAATAGGCGAACACACAACTGAAATGCTAAAATGGCTCATAATAGTCACAAACTCCACTTGCTCTTAAAATAAGGAAAACCCTTTATGACCTGAGCCTTTGATGACTCATCGGTTGCCTTGCTTAAGGTCATTTACAACTACAAAAGAAATCAAACATGCATAAGAAGCGTATTTTATGGATTTATTAATTTGTTTGTTTGTTAGCAGTTTAATAAGCTTAACGAGACTCACAACTTATTCGGTCAACTATACATGACTGTTGGTAGTCGCTTAATGATATAGAAAATGACTTATTCAGTAAGCTTTCAAGAGGGAGCTTTATGCAGAAAGCTAATTTTTTCCCAATCCTACCACTTCAAATTAAAAAACACGTTTCTTTCATCTATAAAAGAACCCAATTGGCATAATGAACCGTTCGGACACTCCATTTTATTATGACAACTTTAAATCACAACGAATCTTATGTCCTTTTAACATAATTTCAGTATCTTACATAATAAGACTCGAATCTATTAATCTTTGGAGAATATATTCCACAAAAGAATCCCAATTGGCATACAATGAAACAATGTTCCAATTACAAATCTAACTTTGTAAGAGTGAAACTTGAGTCATGGGCGAAGCCAGAAATTTACACACACTAATTAAAATATATTTAAATATTTGTCTTAAAAACTAACTAAAATTAGTATAGAACTAATGGTGTACACGAGTTGGGTTGGACGGTTTATGATATTTATACAACCAATTATGATAGTTTGGAAAAGTCTCAACCCAACCCAACTCATTCAAAAGTATAACCTAACCCATGCAACATTTGCGGGTTGGGTTGGGTTGGGTTGGGTTGGCAAGTTAGTCAGTTAGATAAATCTAACGAATGAAATTATTTATAGGACTTAAATTTATGTGACCAACTTGTAAAGCGTCATATCTAAAAGTGTTATAATAAGTTTATAGAACTTTTTTTTTGGCACTTCAACAAGTTTTTTAGCATTCTTTTTAAATAAAGTGTAGTATTAATTATTTTATAAAACAATTTTGAGAAATGTTCTATAAACTTATTTATAAGGTTGTTAGCAGTTAATCGAATTGAGTTTAATTGGGTTGTTAGCGGCTTGAGTTGGACGGGCTTAACAGGAGGAACATATGATTTAAAGCTAGCAGTATTCAGGAAATTACTGTCAGATGTGAATGAGTAAAATCCTAGCGAGGGCCCAGTACATAAAAAATAATTTATTTAGACAATTAATTATTATTTTTTAAATTGATCACATTATCTAAATTGATAAAATTTCGAAATCCATTGAAAAAATAAACGATCATTGTAACTCGTCCTTCGTCTTACTCAATGTTTGTCCAAAATTCCAATTATTCTTGGTGGACTTGTTCTATTTTTTTCAACTTGCTCAACATTTTTTTTTTAGAGATAGACATTTCTTATAATTCGGTATACTATTTTTAATAGTGTTATATTGCTAGAATTTTCATTTTTTTTAAGTTTAAAGCCCATAAGAAGAGCCTTAACCGTCTAAACCGGTTAGACCAGAGGTCCTTTTTGTTGTTCAACTTAAACGGTTTGATCATTTGATGTCAAACCGCTCGGTTTGAAAAAAAAAAAACCGTCGCTACGATTTGGTTTATGGTTTTAAGAGATTAAACCGTCCAAACTGAAATGCAAACAGCCTTAGATACTCGAAACAACACATAACTCGTTATGGTTGTTCGATAAATCACCAAATTATGACCTTGTGAAGGTGTTATCACATGCATATACATGCGTCTTAATTGATCAGACAAAAGTTAAATGACATCTGACATAGAGCTGAATCTGTACAAAAGCTACAATAATTTCACTCAAAATGTTATTCTTTTCATCTCCTCTAAATCCATGTATACAATTCAAGAATCATAATAAAAGTACGGAATAAGTCTACATATTCACATATTCCTGATTCCTGAATAATATTTTCATTTTCCACCCCTTTCTTTCTTTCTTTTCACTTTTTGCACATTTTGAGACCATTTTTTCAATGGTCCTCCTCATCTACAGAAAAATCAGGTTCTGCTGGCTTTTGCAACGAACCACCACCACCTGCTTTCGAGCCATCCGGCCTCCTACTCGCACCAACCCTCTTAACGTACGCACCAAACCCAGGGTCCGGTGACGCCATATTGTTCCTACCATGCACCGGTGAGCTTGCTCCTGACTCGTAATCAACACTCGTAAAGCTCTCACGAGCCTTGAGTTCCCTAACACTCTTCCTCCGCTTATACCGCCGCCATGCCGCTTGGATGAAACAAGCCGCCCACGTCCGCCACTGGTGGCTGTAAAACCGAAACTTGTGTCGTAGTTGCTTACTATGCAATCTACGGAATTGCGATGCCACAAACTTCAAATCTTCTGCTATGAGAGCAAAAGCTTCGACTTCAGAATTGGCCTTCACCGTGCGGGTGGACGATGGAAGGATGACGCTCGGGCGTGGGTCCAGGGCCCACGTCAAAAGTTCTTCGCCACAGAAGTCACCTGGACCAATCCGGCACGAATTGAAAAACCCGGTCCGACCACCATTCGTGGTGTACGAATCGAGGTTTCCTCGAACGATAAACAACATTTCGTTCACCGGATCTCCTTCCCGCACTAAACAAGTCCCTTGAGTACATAATGCCGGTTTTAGCCTCTCGCAAATCGCATCCAGCATCCGTTCGTCCATTTGATCAAACAACGATACCTATCAACAAAAAAAACCTTAATGCCCAATTCTTTGGTCCCATAATATGCGTCTGCTAAAACCGATTATGTCAAACTTACTCGTCGAACAAGATCGTAACAAAGGTGGCGTTTTATATCTCGACGAAGATCTAACGGGAGGCCTTTGAGAAGGGATTCTTCATCCACCCCTCGAGTCGCAACCCATTTATACTGATCATATCTCCGAACGGCCTGCCGTAGTTCTGGCGGCAGTTGCCGGTGGTGCATCCACTGTTCTGTATCGGTTCTCCTGATTCTCCATTCTTCTAATCGAACCGTTGTCGATTGAAGATACGTCTGTCAATAAAACCCGTTACAAATTTCGAAATACCAGATCGAATATAATCTCATAAAGACATAAACCATAAGAAACGTAACTTACCTGCATATTTCCGATTAACAACGCGAATAGAACCAGTCCCACAACCGCGGTTACTATCGCGAACATGATTTCACCAACGTAAGTGCTCGTCATCAAATCTTGTCCCAAAGAACTGCATATTCGAGCAACAAAACACCAATGAAGTTCGAGGAATTGATGAAAATTAACGAGAATCGATACGAGATTGTTTCATGTTCTTGATGATCACAATAGCTACCTGAGATTCTTCAAGCCAAACCAAAGGCAATAGAAGTACTTATTGAAGAACAAAGCCGAAGTAACTTCTGCATCCAATGCTTCCCCATAGATACCGAACGGATAAAAGTCGCTGGTGGGTACACATTGATTTGTCACGTTGCTCGTCTGGAACCACGAGCGTCTACTGGGTTCGCTAATTCTTTTGCAATCAAAAAACTGGTCCTCACACGATGGATCCTCGGCAAGACATACGATTCTCCAGCAGTCTTCTTGCCTCTCGATCGATAAAAGATACCAACAAGCTCCTATAAACTGTAATATCAAGATTAGAACAAGAAACTCCTTTTAGTTTCACACATATTTGGTTTGATCACGGAACCACAAGATCGAGGCCAAAAATGTCTAAATGTCCTAATAGACTACGTTATAAGACTTAAGATGACACTTTTAAAATAAAAGGTCTTATTAATCTTTTTATACGACACCATTTAAAAAAGTGTCATAAAAAATTTGACGTCTCGATGTTATTCACATTGTTACTTACATGGCTTGCCAACATGTACAGCATCAAGTTATAAGCAGCTCCAGCCCAAGCTGTTTCTGTAACAACACCTGTAGATTGGACGATCTTCGACATGAGGGGGAAGATAAGATAGAGTCTAGGGAGGTATTGAAAGATGATGATGAATCGGAGAACGTTCTTCGTGTTTGCCATCGTCGAGCCACTTAAACTCGGTATAATTATCCAAATTAGCACCTTAAATGATCCAGAAAACACAAGAATTTAGAGGGGTTTTTTACATTTAACGAAATCATAAGCACAAGAATCGATTTTTACGATTCGTATACCTGAGGAAGAGGTAATGCAGCTAGAAGATCGATCCAAAGATCCCCCTTTATGTACCTTTTCGCGATCTTGGAAGAGTCTATAACGAGCTCACCTCTTCCAAAAACGCGGGAAGATGGCGCTACATACGCGGTTACGAACTTCATGTATATCTGAATCATGTAAAACACATCGGCTACTGATCTAACAATGGTGAGACTAACTTCGAGGGTGAATCCAATGTCGATACAAACGTTGTCTTTTACCGACGGCAAGTAAAAGAACAACGGGTCTACGAATAGCGAAACGAAACATGCCATCAAGAAAATCTTGTTCCATTTTCGAATGGTTAAACCTCGAGGATCCAAGATTTTCTTCTTCACTCGCTCGTAATCCTCGGAGAAAACCCGAGATAGAACTTTCGATTTTAACGAGGATCGCGGGTTTTTTTCGATTCTTTTTTCGGGTTTTCTTGATTCAGGTAGTTGCTTTCCATCAATGTTGTATTTAACCTTAAACATGTTGTCGCCATTAACGGATTGGAACTTTGGTGGTTCGATATCATCTTGAAACCTGTAGATTTCATTTGGGGGAAAATTAAAACACCCATAAACCTTAATTTCATACTTAATCGGAGATGAATTCACTAAATGGCAATTCAACCATTACACTAAATCACATCACTTTCAAATGGAGAACAAATTCTAACCGATGAACTAAGCAAGAAGAATTTGATCACAAACTAAGAAATTTGAAATTTGAGAGGGAAAAGTACCTTACGGATCTTGAATTGGCATACGACATAATGATTCAATCGATTGGGTATTTGAATTCGACAATCTTGATCTGTTTCTGATGAAGAAAGATTAGGGTTTTAGGGTTTTGGTGATTGAAGAAGAAAAGGCATGAAAGGGGGTATGAAATCATGGATCACCGGAAAATTGACCGGCGGCGAGTTGCAGAGGGGTTAAATGAGAACCCCATTAATGGATTTGCTTCAAAAGGTATCAGAAATCATGTGAAGTGAATAAAAAAACAGGTTTCCCCCTTTTATAAACCAGAAATTCAGGTCAAACATGTGACGAATTCTTAGAAACCTTGTGTTGTTGGATTAAAATAAGGAAAAGCAATTGAAGATCGATCTGGCAAATCAGAAGTTGAAGCAGAATGAATATTAAAATGGGAAGAAATTGAGATGAGTGAGATACACAGAAAAGAAATATGGAAGATTTGATAAAAGACAAAGTGCACACATGCATCCATTCACATGGAAAACCCTGCAGGTGAGAAGGAGGCTGGTTTTGTGTGAGAATTTGAAGGTGTGTTTTATGTGTTTATAAACAAAGGAGAAGCCATGAACGTCTTCTCGAGGATAAGCAGCATTTGAAATCCTTACAGAAAATACATGTTTTTTATTTTGTTTTAACAGATTTTTTGAAATATTATAGAATATTTATATCTATATTTATAAAACATTTAATAAAAATTCTTAAAAATCATTGTTTTATGTATAAAGTACTATTTATTGATGCATATACAAGTAAATTGTACGTAAGTATAACTTATTAAAGCTTCATTTGTAATTTCGTATGACTAACAACAAATAAACATGATCAAATACAAGATAAATATTTCATTTTAAATATAAAAAATCAAAAATATAATTAGGATAATTTTTTCTATAAATAATGAAATCAAATTTCATTCCAAATTCTACAAACCAAATACACCAATGATTTTAAATTCATTTCAATCCAAATTCCTCCATGAATGGATAAAGCTTTCTATGTTGATTAATCTGTCGGTATATATTGAGAGAGTTTTTTGTTTCAAAGTTTTTTTTCATAGATAAAAAGGAACATGTCTTTTAATTGGGAAGAACAAGTTTAGGAAAAAACTTGGCTCATTACATAAAGTTCACTTCTAAAAGTTTATCGAAAGTCTTTTATTATATCTTTAAGGGTGCGTTTGGTACATTAGATATAACTAAATACAGCAGAACAAGGACCCATGTTCCAAGTTTGGCAGAGTTTTTATCTGGAACATACAAGAACATAGTAGAACAAAGTGAAACATGGTACCTCTATTATATGGGACTTGGTAGAACAAACTTATATTTTACAACATAATCTCAAAATAGAACTTAATTATCTTCTAAAATATCAAATGAGTCTTCTTTTTACATTTTATTTAATGTATTTTATACTTTTTAAACTTTCATTTTACTATTCTTAATTTATTATTTTTATACAGTTTCTATATTTTTATTAATTTATATAATTTATTATATATTAATAATAAAAATCAACGTCGATTAGATATAATATAAAAATTAGAAACTACATAACAATTTTATTTTAATTGTTTTAACGAGAACTTTCTAATAATATATCTTATTATAATTTATTATATATAAACAGCTCATTAAGGATAAATTCGTTATTTTACGTGTTATGTTTTATCTTACCAAACGTCGAACAACTGTTCTTATTTTCAAAAAGGGTAAGGGCGGTGCCGGCGAGCAACCGTCGCATATAAGAGCTGCCTCCACACTATCACTATCCCCACAATCATTCTCCGTGTGGAAAAATGCCACTTTTCACATTTCGGTGTCATGTTTTTAGTCCTCCAAAATAATTTTAAAATGAATAGAGAGAATTTAATTTTTTTTTCCCAAATATTACATCGAAATAAAAAATTATATTATTAAAATATCATATAACTATACTATATTATAAAACATTTGACAAAAAATTTTAAAAACCAATTTTTATGTATAAAGTACTGATTATTAATGCATGTTACTTAAAACTCAAGATTACAAGTAGATTGTGTGTAAGTACAACTTATTATATGGAATTCTGAATTCGTGTAACTAATTGTCAATAAATATAATCAAATACATTTAAATATAAAATATAATTAGGATAATTATTGAGTTCTAACATAACACTTAATTATTATATTTATAAAATGTTATGTTATTAAACCAAAAATAAATTGTTTCATTATTAAACTTAAATTAAATTATAATAAAAAAATAAATTAAAAAACTTACATAAAAAATAAGAACTTTTAAATAGTTGATAACATTGATAATTTTTTTTTTCAAATTTATATTTTATTCAAAAATAAAATCATTATTGTTTTCTTAAAAACACATAAAATCGTATTATAACATGGACATAAACAAAGAATAAAATAAAATATTAAACTCGAGATGTATCTCGCTGCATTGCACGAGTACTATTCTAATAATTAAAAATGTAATAAGTATATAAACAAATCAATGTGATAAAATTGTTTATCGAAATAAATATAAATAATTTAGCTATTTTTAATTTTAATTATTTTGTTACTTATTTTGATTCTTTAACTATATAATCTTAAAAACGAATATCCATATATATATATATATATATATATATATATATATATAT
>NC_037538.1:3098220-3114702 GCF_001531365.2 Cynara cardunculus var. scolymus
GCTGCATTGCGCGAGTACGCTTCTAGTATATATATATATATATATATATATATATATATATATATATATATCTCATGTTTTAATAAATAAAACATCGAAATTTTAGAAGTTGGTTACCTACATTCTTTTAACGTAAAAGAAACAACATGTAACCGGTTAAGAAGGATTTAAAGTAAAAAAAATTAATCAGTTTTACCATTTACAAACCCAACGTCATACGAGCCCCTCGCACCCAATGCCAAATGCTCTACCTCGCCACCCCATTGTCGTCCATTTTTTATCAACGCCCATCATGGTGTTGGCCCCTGCTATTAGGGTTGCTCAAAAACCCAACCAACCCAACCCGAAACAACTCGATGTCTAATCGAGTTGTAAAATTTTTAAACCGTAGGTATTGAGTTGATATTGGGTTACTGTTATTTGAACCCAACCCGATGAACTCGATATTCTTTTATTTCTTGGATTTAATATGATTATTGAATTTCTATTAATATATACATTACACAATTACGTTATCATGCATGTTTTTCATATACACATATTTTCAATCTATTTGCATCTTTATATAACTCATTCGTATATATATTCAGTAACTGTGAACATATATATGTAAATTGAGAAAATTAACTGAATATGATATATACGTAAGAAATATGGATAAGTTGTATCAAATGGTTAATGATGAAAAATAAATTATGAGTACAGAAATAACATATTCAAGGTTAGAAGAATATTTTAATGTACCAAAGTATCAACCCGACCAACCCGTACGGGTTGGGTTGGGTTGCACTTTGGTTTGGGTTTGGTTGGGTTAAAATTTTTTCAAAACGCAAGCATTGGGTTAAGTTGTTCAAATGTCTTCAACCCGATCAACTCAACCCATGAGCACAGGACCTGCCATCTATCTCCCTTCTTTTTATTGATTTTTTTTTCTTTCAATTTTTCTTTTTTTTTTATATGTCTATACACTTTGCGAGGGGTTTGAATGGCTCAAAGTTAGGAATTTATAAAAATGATTTATGTTTTTTTATTTTAAAATATTCGTAACCGGTTACAAGTTAATTTTTTAGATTAGTAATAATTTTTTAAAAATTCGATGTTTTATAAACAATATTATGAAATTAATCATTTAAAATGAAAAAAATCAATGATTTTTTCATAAAAAAATTTAAAAACTTAATCAAAATAAGAAAATTCTTTGGATTCTTCTAGAAAATATTCAAATTTACTGCCAGGTACACCTAAATGAAACATGTGGTTTCTCAATTAGTTTTGATTATCATGAATTAAGTTCTTAATTAGTTTTGATTATTATTTTTTAATTTAAATAATCAATTCAAAAATTAAATTATATATCAACATCTTTGTTTTGATTATTTTGGGTGGTAAAACTTAACAATACATCATTTATGGTGATGACATGTCATGATTTTATAATAGCTCTTTGCCTGAATCAAAATAAGAATAAAAATATCTTTTTAAGTTAATTCATGGGTTATTTTGAGACTTAATCTGAACCATTAGATTAACAATAATGAAAAGTGATCAAGGGTCGAAATCATGATCCTTTATCATGAGTCTATTAAATTATATAAAACCAAACTCTTACTTTTATTTTCAATATAATTAAATATTGTTAATACCTCTGATCTAATTGTAACATCATAGGCCGACCATACCAAATATTGTCCGTTTTGTCCACACACCTGGACTTACGGCTTTAAAAAGTGTCTAATAGAGAAGGTATCATGTTTCTTATAAGGCAACATTCGATACCTTCCCCAACTAATGTGGGATATTATAATCCACCCCCTTTGGGATCCCAGTGTCCTCGCTGGCACACTAGTCTAGTCATGGCTTTAATACCATATGTGACATCTCAGGCCAATTGCACCAGATACTGTCCGTTTTATCCACACATCTTGACTCACAGTTTTAAAACATATTTAATAGAGAAGGTATCATGTTCTTTATAAGGTAACCTTCATTCTCATCCCCAACAAATGTAGGATCTTGGGGAGAGGAACGAAAGTTACCTTTTAAGGAGTTCAATACACTCTTTACAAGACGCGTTTTAAAACCATGAATTCAAGTGCATAAACAAAACAAACAATATCTGATACGGTTCGTCTGAATGTTACCCAAACACCCCCTAACATAAACACTATAATTAATTGGAATACAAGATTATTCAAAAATCAAAATAAATAATAATTATGACATAAATAAAAGGTGAGGGGGTTAGGGTTTTTGGGTCCCAACACAAAGACAAAGGGTTTGGGTGTGGAATCAACAAGCCAGTCGAGCATTTCAAATTCAAAATTTATTAAAACAAAGTGTCGGTCACCCTTTACTTTGTCCCCCTCATTTCTTATTACAACCATTTTTTTTATTATTATTTTAATACATAACTTAAATATCAAAAATAAAGATAAGCATTCGAAAAAATTAGCCACACACTTCATATTAAATAAACGTTTTTTATTAGACATTGATTGTCATAGTAACAATGCTTATTACCAGTACCATACCAGAATAAGTCAATAAGTTGTTTTTATAAGCAATCCCAAACACCCCCAAAGATTGGTATTAACTTAAGTAAAATAAAATACAAAAAGGGTTGCACCCCCTTGTGGGGTTCTGGGGACGGTGCCTCTGGCGGTGGTCCTGAAAATAAAAATGAAATTTAACACTGAGGATGTGTAGTGTCAGGTGGTTAACAATGGGTATTATCAGTGTCTAAAAACATTGATAGATGTTGCATAAGATCGTTAGCAGGTGAAACTACCCACTGATGTGTTATCAACGGATAGTTGATCAACTGATGGTTTCCCACCGACGTGGGCTATCAATTGATAGTTTTCCACTAATAAATATCTATCAGTTCGCTAGCTATTCTTTCGTAACCATCCACTTAATTTTTAATAGACACTTCCATTTAATGAGGAGTTATTGGGTTCAAGATGCTTACCAACAATCCATTTTGAAGGCCGAAAATGTTACATGATAAGGTAAGAGAAGGTGATGTCTCTTGCAAATAAACGCTTACCCGATAAACATTTTGGTAAACAGTATCTTATATTTTAATGGACGTACGAAAATAGAAAACAAAGTACGTGGTGATTTATTTTCTTGTTGGAAGCAAGGGCACGAGTATGTAGAGGAGAGGGTGGACAAAGAATTAATGAAGGCATTTATCTAACCCATTATTTTATGATTTTATTATTATTATTTAAATCATTTTTATTATTATTATAAATTATTATCTGAAAGTTTGAATATAAATGAATTGCCAACTGTTATTGGTCGAAAATGCAAAGCTCAATAACCCATAAAATAAAAATAATAATTAAAATGAGAAAATTAAAAGCCATAATTGTCCAGATATATAAATTAATTAATTGAGTTGGTTCTGCCGCCTGCGACTCATCGGATGACAGAAGGATTGACAATGAGCGACTGGTTGACTTCATCTTTTACTCAACAACAACTGCACCACCTATCGATTTTTATTATAAATAATTAAATATTAAAATGTAAAAAGTTAGTGCTTATCGGGTAAGAGATGCTTTAAACGATGGTGTTTTCGACAATCTTACTACGTCATTTTGATGACTAAAACCTTACCCTATAAGATAAGCAAGGTGATCACTTTTACTGATCATAGTTTACGCGGTTTGTGTTGATAAAAACGGCTATCGAGATGTTCCTAACAAGTCTGACAATTGAGACGATGTTTATATATAAAAGTTAATACTCGATGTGGTGTAAAACATGCATCTTTACTGCAACTAAAGCCGTATGGATTGTTTACCAAATGCTTACCTGATTAGTGGTTACCAACAAAAGTCCCACCCTTGCTTATCTTGTTGGATACCATTCTCAACTATCAAAATGAACTGTTTGTAAGCGTCTCTCATCCGGTAAGAGCTAACTGGGTAAAAATCTTAACACTCTCACTTAACGAGTAAAATTCTCGGTTGTTGCCATGCCTCTTACCGTCCGGCCTTCTGGGTCCTTTGCCATGCTTACCCGATTTGTGTTGGTAAATGGACCCTTAGTTTTATTTCAATATGCAACTTCTGCTTCATGAAGTTTAATTTCTCTTGATTTGAACAGCCTTGTCTTCTTGATAAGATTTCAATCTCAGCTTCTGTTCAGAAAAGGATAAAACAGATGAGGACACAAGAAAACCAACAACAATACCCATGAAAGTGAAGGTAGTTGAGTGAATCACCATGGCTTCATTAAAACCGGATGCGTACTTCATTTTCTTTACACAATCTTTCAAAATCCATTTCGGAGAGAGTCCTGTGTACAAAGTGTTACTACCTTCATCACAAATTTCACCATGTTCTATTAACCGAGAGCAGGCATTCAAAGAGCCTGAGGGTTCAAAACAGATGACAAGTTTCCGTATTAGTTACTGTTCTAATTTATATTCTGATAACCCCAAAAGACAACACAAATATTTGCTTCAAAGTTAATGCCAATGGTAATCGATCATATCATGTTGAAACTAAAAGGATGACCAAACTGCAATATAGAACATGGTCCAAGATACAGGATGGAATGACTAAACTCATAAACAGATTCATAATTCAGACGACAGAGATAAGACACTTCCAAATTATGCTACGGAAATGACTTGGTGGCGATGAACGGTGAACATCCTCTCTTTTTTTTTTTTTTTGAAGAATATGCCTACCCGCAAGATCTTTAAGGCTCTCGTTCTTTTGGTATTGGTATTCTTTCATTTTCACAGCATTCTCCTTATCTAATTCATCCCATTTATATGATCTGATTACATGTTTGTTTGCAGATAAAATGTGAGTTAATGATTCCCCTTTTATGATTATCCTACAATTTCTCTCTTTTATCCACCCAAATAGTGCCTTAAAATCTTGATTTCTTCAAGAAATCACCTTTCACCAGTTCTACTTCTCTTCACAACTAACAATTCAAGGAAGCACAAAAAAAGGATCATGGCTACAAAGACATTGAAAAGACCCCATTTTATCCACACAATCAAAAACCATATTCTGATATACACTACTGATAACAGTAATCAACATAAAAGCAACAATGATAATCAGATCAAGACACAAATATTGCATATTCAAATCATTATCCTGGGGGAATTGATAACAAACACCACTAATTGAATGATGTTGGCTGCTAATCTTTCTGTAAACCCTTATAGACTCTGTTTTCTAGAGTTGTAGATTAGCCACTAGAATCCAAAATGTAGCTCCTTTGTAGCAGAGGGAGTATCAAAACCACAATTTGCATAGAAATTAGATAATGAGCATTGCTAACCTGTAATTGTGGGCTTTTCTGGGCGCAACGATTAGAAGAATTAGGGTTTACAAAAAGGTAAATACAACCACGAGAGTTATTTTAAATTTTCATGAAGCGTGATGATACATTTACAGAAGCAAATACAACAAGGTAGAACGGAAGATGAGAAGAGTAGGGAAGACATACGAGAATCAGATGTTCTGTTTGACGTTCGCTGCTCTTATCAACTAACAATTAGGGTTTCATATTTTTCCTGTTGATTTGGGGAAAATGCCCAAAAACTGATAAGAAGATGAGAGGGCTTTCAGTTGGTTTTTGCCTAATTGGGAATTTGGATGCATCTTGTCCTCCCAAAATCCCATGAAAATTCATGAATCCATCACAAAACCAGTTTATTTCGATCTCCAATAACAACAACATTTATGCTTAAACAAAAATTTAAAAGAAACCTAGCTTCTATGAACTTGTTTTCTTAAACATCATCCTTTGAAAGTTGAAACGGAGATTTTGTAAATATTTTTTTTAATTAACATGGATATCGAACCCGTTATGCGAGCTGATTAATCTAGAATAACCACCTGTTTTACAGATAGCTGGAGTCACCGCATTTGAACCTCCGTGGTCACAAGGGAATTTTTATTCATTCTTGGATTTAAACCTGAGACCTTCTGGTACTTTTGATCTTTGGAGACAAACTCAAACCAATCTGACATCATCCTTGTGGTTATAAATATTTGTTTCAACAAATTCTTCAATATCTTATGTGAAATGGAGAAAATAAAAGAAAGAGGGTGGAATTCTCTAAAATTAGAGATTTCTTCAAAGATTTATTTGAATTGAAATTGAGATACTGATACAAGTTATTTCCTTCTGAATCAGATAGATTCATATCTGAAAGAGGTTGACAATAAGTTCTTTCAAAGTTGACTATTTATCCCTCTGTTAGAGGTGTTCCAGAAATGTCTGCGATCGAGTAAATAACTCTACGAACGAATGGATGAGCGAGAGAGAAATGACTTTTTATTTGTTCTACCAATGACATTGCTTGAATTTAAATGTTTAATAGAGATAAATAATAATATCTTATGAATTAAGTGTTTTAATAATATAATTAATTGTGTAATGTTTAAAATAGAGAATTTGTTAGAGATGAACATAATTTCTTTTTCTGTTTTTGTGTGGAGATTTTTGATTTCTCTATTTTGGAGAATCTATTGTAGATGCATTTAAAAGATCTTTAAAATATCTCCAACAGTTTTCCTAAAATTTCTTCAAAATAGAGAATCAAAAATCAAAATATTCAAAAAAAAAATTCATCTTGGATTTCTCATTTTGGAGAAGGAAAAAGTCCATCACAGTTTATTTATTTTGATTGATTAAGTTCCTTCACATTTTATTAATAAATAAACCATCACAGTTTTAAGAATTGGTTACCTGTATCATTTTAATTCAAAAAAAGTTACATTAACGGACTGATAAAAGTCCGATAGTTTATTTATTTTTAGAACAAAATTCAGAGTCTCAATCATTCAAAATGTAAAGTTTAATGGTTTTTTCATTATATAAATATTTCAGAGACTTAATCGTGCAAAATTAAAAAGTTTATTGGTTTTTCATTCAAAAAAAAAAGTTAATTACTAAACCATTCAAAATAAGAAAGTTTATTGGTTTTTCTTGGACTTTTCCTTCTATTTATTAAAAAAAATGTTCAGAAACTTAATGGATAAAAAAAATAATGGTTTTTTTATTAAAAATAAATAAAAAGTTTAATGTTTTTTCCATTAAAAAAATAATTTAGATACTTAAGCATTTAAAAATTAGAAAATTTAACGATTTATTTGTTCTAAGAAATAGTTTAGGGACTAAACCTTAAAATGGAAAATTTGTTGGGATTTTTGAATTTTCCCTTTTTGAAGAATCCAATATTAATAATAATATTAAAATATTTCATTAATCTATTAAAATAATAATAATTTTTTAAATTATTTACTCTCAAAGTAGTTTCACTTCGTAATCATTTTTGGGGTGTTCTCTGTATTTGGAAAAAAAAACTTTTCTCTCACACTTTCTCCATTTTAAATATAGTTTCGAAAAAGCTGTTGGAGCACAATATTAACTCGAAAATTCCATTTTCTCCATTTTGGAGAAGCGGTTATAGATGCTCCCAAAATAGGTATGTGTGTGTGTGTGTATATATATATTAAATTTAAATATTTTTGCATTTATCTCTTTTTCGTTTTTCAAATTTCCTAAAAAATAACATAGTTGTAAAAAATGTTCTTAATAATCACCAAAAATTCACAACTACAAAACAGATTTAGTTCAACCATCACAACAAAATATCTAATGAGAATTTTAATTTATAGAAAGACAATTGTGTATTTTATACAAAAACATTATAACAAACTGTTAAAATGAAGGTTGATAAACTAACGACTTATAATCTAATAAAAATATTAAATACCAGTAACTTATTCAACATATTGTCTTGATAGACTACCTCGATTGTGCCACCTGCCAAATGTTAGGCAAATCCACCTTGCTCGGTCGTGCACATTGCACATGGTCTAACTTAGGCTTTCATGTCTTACTGTTTTTTTATACAAAACCCTAAAAACTTGATTTGTACATTAAATTTTCTTTAAACAAGTTATGATTTTTGAACAAAAACATCATAGGATTGCATTTTTCATCTCAACCAATCCAATTAATATAAACCAATCCAATTAATATAAACCCTTAGTTGGACGGTCTAATTAATAAGTCTATATATTATTTTACAATAAACTCAGTATAAAATATTATTGAAGAAATACCAGTTGTTATATCAAATATCAGACAAGATTCTTGATTTGAATTTGTTCTAAAACTTGGAGTCAAACTTCTCATAAATAGCTTTAATATCTAAAATTCATGACCTTTTAACTTATTATGATTACAATAACTTTTCATTATGTAATGGATCTTTAATTTTTCACTTTAATGGTGGAATGTTTCTATTTATAGACCATGGGAGACAAACATTTCTTACAACTCCATCATTACGATCTTTTAAAAGAAGCTATATTTTTATGTTAATTGAGGGTAAATTACATGAAAAAGTAACGTACTTTAACTTGATTTATATTTTGGATAAATTACTCTCAAAACTTCTATTTCAGTATCTAAGATGTAAAATTTTAAACATTTAAGTATTCGGATAACCGGTTACCATGCTGATGCGTTGGGGAGTAATTAGATGAAATTGGGTGAATAGCAAATAGTATTGAGTTGGATATCACATCACTCGTCACATCAGCATGGTAACCGGTTAATGCTTCAACTCTGTTACCCGTGTACTTAAATATATAGAACTTTAGATATTAGGTACCACAATGGAAGTTTTGAAAGTACGTTACTAAAATATGAATCAAGTTAAAATTACATTGGTTTTTGATACAATTGCCCTCAATTAGTTATAGTTTTCCACTTCTTTTTGCCGTCTTTAATTGTTATATCTATCATGTCACCTGATTTGTGTTAAATTAGTTCCAAATTGTTTATGCAAGTTGGTACTTTTCGAATTTAAATTCTCTTTTCAAGGTGTTTTAGTAATTTAGTTTATGAATTTCGTATAATATGATAAATATATAATAAGGAACAGGTTTGGTTGAAAACTGTATTTTCATTGTGAACCAGAAAATCGATGAGAGCAACCCGTGTACACAACATTCATATGAATGTCGTAAAATATTCACGTCCATTGTTCATGACGAATATAGACACGCTCTTGATCGTTTCCTAGTTCGCAATGAAAACGAGTTTCTCAACCGAACGATACTCTTATGTAATGATATGAACAAAAAACCCATAATTTCCGTTGTTTCCCTATACAAACGTCGAATTGTTTACCCGTAAAAGCTACAAGAAATTAATGGTTGAGGCCTTGAAGATGTGGTGGAATATCTCATTTGTCTAGGGTTCGATTTCAAGCGTACACAACAGTTGTGGCCAGCAACACTAATTTATTGCAACCACAATTTACTAGAATTAGTCCAGACATAGCCTAAAAAGGCAGGCATAAGAAATAAAGATTATGGTGGTTTCTCTACTAGTAATGGTGAAGCTGGCCACCGGAAAGCTCAAATGGATCACAGAAACCACCACAGCACAAGGTGGGTCTGACGGTGGCGATGACAGCAATGATGCTTAAACTCGGATGCTAGTACCTCATGATACATAATTTACTATAAAAAAGGAAGTATTTCCTAATTTAGAAAGTTACAAAATCAAAGATTAGGGTTTCTGAAACATACAAAAACCCTGGAAACCAATATACAACTACCGTAGTTCTGATTAAATTCCTGAAAAATACAATTTTTCCAACTTATCTTCAATAGATTTTCTTGATACCGACAGTAGTAATATTTGTCACAATAAAATTACAAATGTTACCCCACAAAATCATGAATCAACTGACCTCCAAACCGCTGTCTAAGCTGATGTTCATGTTGCTGCAACTGTTGCACATGTTCTGCGTTCTGCCTGAGTCCTAACGTAAGCGAGACTGGTCCAACACCTGCCTCGAACGTGGTTCGCGGGTATGGTATGATGCTTGTAAACGATCGATCCATAGTGGCTGGTGGAATCTGATACTCAGGCCTCGAACGTTTCTCGTGATCCCATAGTTGTTCATTTGGTTCATTTTGACCGTTCATCATGGTTAACGTTCCAGAAGTTCTTGAACATTCGGGTTGTTGCTTGTTTGACAGTGAACTCATGTCCATCCGGCTCGTGTCTTGACCGTCGGTTGGAGTAGGATTGTTTGTGTTCGAGTCCGCCAACCCTTTCGTTTCAAGAGTGTGGATTTCTTCAACCATTGGCTTCCAAATGCGCACTCGGGCGTTTATGAACCAGTTTGAAACCTGATTCAATCACCATCAAAGTACATTACTTTGAGCAAATTTTTCGTATAACCAAAGACTTCAACATGTTCCATCATACTCTTAAAAGCGAAACAACCGGGATCATCGATACACAATCTTGTAATTAAAAACCGTACAAGAAAAATATTGCAATGCTTATGAGCGGAGTGAGTGGCGTAAAGCATCACAACATGGTTCTAACCTGATTTCGGGTTAATCCCGTTTGAGTGGCCAACATGTGCTTGTCCGCATCCGAAGGGTACCTAAATACAATCAAATAAAAGCATCATAAAAATACGATTTAAGCCGCCCATGCATAGACCTGAATGTCCATGCTTTATCTACTTGCACATTTGGAACCAGTTATGTGCAAGTCGACAATGCATCATATTTATATCAAACAAGCTCGATAAAATGCATGCAGTAATAAGCCAAGAGAAAGATAAAAGTGTGTTACGGGTGAAGAAAATGGTCAAAGAGCCAAGCTTTTAGAACCGAGACTGCACGTTCAGGAAGGCCACGCTGAGGCCGCCACACCGGTTGTTGGTTCCCAAAGAATCCACCAGATTTTCCTTGTCTTTGGTAGTTATGATCCATAGACTTCAACTGAGACAACGTATCAGTCGAATTAGCATCAAAATTCTTACTACTGCTCGCACCAACGGTCGGAGAACACAAGTCTTCGAACGTTTTCTTCATCTGGGTGAGTTGCTCAGAAATGGCACACTTGACACAGTGAAAATGGCGTGACACCGCCTTAAGAGCCAAAGAAACGTAAGGTGTTGCCGAACTAAGCCCTGCAACTGTTTCAAAAGACGAAATCACCATTTGCATCTGCTGATGATACTGCCGGTACCTTCTGCATACCTTTTCGAAACAAAACAACAAAGAACCATGAGAAACCGAAGCCATAGTTGCTGCATTGATAACAACTTCTTCGTTTGGCAGCTACGCCAATATGAGAAACCCCATTAGATTACTGTTCAAAAAACTCGCAATAGAAGAAGTTTCCAACATATATTTAGGAGAAATGGTCCGAGTCTAGCCGATTAGGGACTCCAGACAGCAGCTAACCAAAGTCTTGTCCTTTTTGTGGGCTCATTCTAACGAAAAGTTCCATGGTATATGAGAACATAGCATGTGAAGCTTCAATCATGGTGAGATTAAGGGCTTAAAAAGTGACGAAATAGTGGGGTAACTACAGTTCAGAGTGCGTTTAATTGGACTTTCTATCAACAAAATTCAAAATAATCTTGCTGGATTTTCACCCTCCAAGTTTTTGCTATTCAAAAAGTAATCTTATAAAATATAACAAATATTTATTTTTTTGATTAATCTAGATATCCAACCCGCTATGCGAGCCGACTAATCTCAGGGCGAGCACCTACTTTGCAGATAGCCCGGAGTCACCGCATTTGAACCTCTGTGGCTACAAGGGGATTTTTATTCCTCCTTGAATTTGAACCTGAGACCTCCTGGTACTTTTGACCTTTGGAGCCAAGCTCAAACCAATTAGACACACGTGTATTTTTTTTCCTTGTGTAGTTCATGCACACGTGTATTTTTTTTAAATGTAAAGATTTTGAAGTAATTTTTGTCACCCAATATTTCTTTGTACAACAAAAAACATCTACTTGATGACAATTATATACATTTTAAATGTGTTGATATGTCAAATGGTCCTTCTTGTTGTGTAGTACATGGTCGTTACTATGAACCGTTAAGAGGAAGACCGTATCCGTGATTTTTGCCCTTCCGAAACAAAAGGGGACAAGGAAGAAGAAAACAAACGAAAAAAGCTCTTTTCGTTCAAATTTTCAAAATTGAAGTAAGAAAGAATAGTATTTACAAGTGAAAAAAAGTCGGTAAGTAATCGCGGTACAAATGTTCGGTAGCAAACGTTGAAATGTTGTATAACCCACATTTCATATGGTACAATTATTTCATGCAACAGTCGAGTGGCCATTGAGTACCATTTACTTGCCCAATATCCTACATAAATGTTTACATAGATCAAAGAATTATTGAGGGTTTAAAAGACGTAGGGCTACGATACCAGTTTTCAGCAACAATCATGTCTTAAATTGACCAAAACCGACCGATATCTATGTCTGTCTATCTATCTATCTATATATAAGCACCAATTAGGTTTACCGCACAATCAACAAGCTAAAGCAAGAACTATTTGAATCACTAGTCATTTATTTGTAATCAAACTCGAAGTCAACTTTCGAAAAATCGGATGTGTTTTAATTTCATTGGTGGGACAGCGGATTTTTATGCCATTTGGTATATATGTCTATGAACTAAATGTTGCACGCATGGAAAATCATTAATCGCTAATCGCATACTCACAAGTTCATTATTAAGCACTAAACATTAGGATTAGGAAGAACAAAGATTAATAAGAGAATTAAGGAGTAATACCTCCTCCTGCATATATAGTAACTTGGCCTTCTTTTGATGAAACTCCGGCCGATATGATTCAGGAAGAGAGCTGCTCCGGCCAGTTATATGTTCATTTGAACCGTAAATGGTGGAAGATGAGGCACCGGAGGTACCCGACTCGCCGGAAACTCTACTCATTTCTTCATCAAGAATCTTGTGAGTGTTGTCACATGATTGAACTAACTCATGACCCCCAACATCACAATTATCATTCAATAATTCTTGTGCTGGCTTCAAGTACTTTGAATTCTTAAGAATTGTGGCATAACCTGTGAAAGGACCAAGTGGGCCAACATTCCGATGAGCAAAAGAAGACATCCCCATCAACTGTTTCGAGTCTGAATTCGCTAAAAGATCAGTCTTTAAAGCTGCTTTCGGACCCGAATGTATGTTTGGAAACTCGGTTTTCGGTTGAGGAACGGATGAAAGTGATAAAGACAAGCCCTGTGTGATGCAATTGTTCTCATTTGTAGCACCCATCATTGTTCCTTCTCTATGATCATTATTTCTATTTGCTATAAACCCTAATTGGTCGGAAGTATTCATCCAACAAGGAATCGACTGACTGATCTCCAAAAAATTCTTGCTTTGATGAACATGGGTTCCAACGGTGGCCGATGTAACAACCTCTTGGAGAGTGTTATGGTAATACGGTGTCGAACCGAACGCCGGAACTTCGCCGTAGTTTTTCTGATCACCCAAATGAATGTTTTGCAAATCTTGATTATACCCATAAGTCGGTTTCGAAGAAGCTCCACCCTGAACCACCATCGGAGAATTGGAGTTGCTTTGATCCATGCTCATGGAAGCAACATTCGAGTAACTAACAACATTCCAACTATCACTGTTAACTTGGAGTTGGCTTTGAGAAGAACTAACAACACTTTTCCAATTGCCGCCGTTTTGTGGGTTGTCGGCGATCACTTTACACGATACCGAGTGGGGAAAACTCGCCGGAGAAGAACCAGTAGCCGAATCTTGATCATGGGAAAGAAAAGCATGGCTGGGAGGTAACAAAAGGTGTGGATTACTAGCAATAGAATTAAGCATTTCAGATGGGAATACACTCGGATCGTATGATATGGATCCGTATCTGGCAGGTCGATGAAGTTCAAAATGAGGGTCTTGTGATAAATGTTGGTGGTTGGGGTCGTCGGAGTTGTGCTGAAATCTGAGCTTATGTCGCCGGCTTTTCTGGGCTACATGAGATTCCGTTCTCAGATTGTTCATCTCCATCAAATTTTTAAAAGATTTATTCAATTCTATCACCAAATTAACAACAGAAGTTTGACTTGATTGACAATGGGTCAAATTTCCTGCATGAAGCAGTTAAAAATCAAAGGCAAGTGACATAAAGAACGAAACTTTAAATCTTGAAATCTCAAAAAGATGTTGAAACCCATGTAAAGATTCATTCCATTCTCATTAATGGAGGTTTTGTAGACAACATATATTCATGAAGTGAGAGAGAGAGAGAAAGAGAGAGAGAGAGAGAGAGAGAGAGAGAGAGTTCATGGAATCACCTCAGGAATGACAGGAAGTAGAAGTTAAGCTGCCGGAGAAATTATGTAGAGCCACCGTTATCGGCGGAGAGATGGATAAGAAGGGTGGCCGAGAGGTAGAAGGAGAGAGAGAAAGAAAAGAGAAGGGTAGGACAATGATTGCAAAGGTGATAATTAAGTCCAGTTGGCTTTTTAGGCTTCTCGTGTCTCAAGACCTAGAGATTTAACGGCGTTAGGTTTAGACGGCGGGATATTGGATTGCCTGCGGCGGAGTTGACGGGAGTTGGGATGGTAGAAAATACCCTTAGTCGGCCAATAAATTACGAAAGTGGACATTCATCATCTGCCTTTTAGATGGGGCCACATAGATTTGACGTCCATTTATTGGATGTACCCGAATCTCCTCCCTCCATACATCTCTCTAGTCTCTCCCAAAAACCTTCTTAATGCTCAGAGAAAATAATTAAAAAAAAAAAATCTAAAAATATCCAAAAAGACTTCATTATTTAAAATGATTAAGTCTTTGAATAATTTTTTAGAACATTATAAACTTGGTTTAGAAACTACTTTTTTTTCTTACACTTTGATCCCTCTGTAAATTGTGCATCTATTAATTGCAAACCCATGATTATTTTTGTTATTTTGAGACAAAAATGATTAAGAGGTGAAACCATGTGATTAAATATGACTTTTTTATTAATGTTCCTTAATATTTATCATTTCTTCTCATACCATCTTCAACCCAGAACACTAAAAATATTAATAGCAGAATCAAAACTCAAAATCTCTATTGAAAATTTGATTTAATTCCAACAGATACTCTATTTTAAAAATTACAATAACCTCAGTATTTCTTATTGATGATAATATAATAAGAATTCTTTCTCTTTAATGGTAATCATTTTTCAGAGTTTTTCGGAGCATCTTCAATATCTTTTCTTCAATTTTCATAAAATAAAGAACCAAAACATAATTTTCTTAAAAAGAATTACATTTATCTCCGACGCATTCTCTATTTGAGATGTTAACATAAATTATATTATTATAATATTTGCTAATTTATCATTTCAATACTTTTTTTTTAAAATTTTTTTATTAAAAAATAATAACTCAGGGCCTGTTTACTTGTGGCTTAATGAGCTTACCGGATAAACGGGCTTATTCGCACAGCCATTTTAGGCTGTTTACTTCGAGCTTATTCGCCCAGATAGGGGCTTATTCGCACAGACCATTTTAGGCACTTGTCCACATTAAGTCAACAAAAAAGACATACCTACCCTTGTAAAACTCACGGTCTGGGCGATTTTGGTCCTCGACAGGTTTGCTCCTCCTCCAAAACCCTAATCGACGATTTTGGTCCTCGACGGTCTGGGCGATTTTGGTCCTCGACAGGTTGCTGCTCTTATGTATAGATTATGTTCGATTTTGCTGCTCGATTTGATTTTGTATGACGAGATTTTGCTGCTCGATTCTTAGGTTCTATTTGGTCTTAGGTTCGAGTTTTTGCTGCTCAATTTTTGTTGTTCGAGTTTTTGCTGTTCGAGTTTTTGCTGCTCGATTTTTTTGTATTCGGTCTCGATTTTATTGTTTGATGCTTAAACCAGAGGGTTAAACCAGTATATTGGGTTTGTTTAACATGGGTTGTATAACAGCAGCTTGCCTTGACTATTTAGCTGAAACAAGAACTACTGATTCCTCCAATGTGTTAAAACTTAACAACTCAGGGGTAAATTGGTCATTTCTGTTATTCAGACTGTTGATTCAGATAGAAAAGTAAACAGCAACCTAAATTTATCCAGACAGCCAAATTTATCCAGACAGACAAATTTATCCATACAGGACTTAATAGAAAATTTGGTAAACAGCCCCTCAATCTAATTAGTGAAATTGGATAAAATAATCATTTATTTCTCTTACCATTAGGGTTTTTTCTCCATATTCTCTATTTTAGAGAACAATATAGCAAAACTGTTTTATTATTTTACCGAAGAAAAACTGAATTTTTTAGAGAAGCTATTAAAAATGCTCATATTTTTAAGAAATTCACACACTCTCTTGTATTTTCTCCATTTTGAAGAAAGTTTTGGGGAGGATAATTGCCATTTGCACGTCTTTAATGGCAAAATCAAGTCAAATTTTATATTAGAAATGTAAAAAATGAGTTTTGATTTTGATGTGAATGGAGGAAATCATTAGATACTAGTTGTGTACCCGCGCAATGCGGCGGGAGCCATGAATTTAAACGATTTTGAAGTTTCACTGGTTTTATAAGATAAGATTTAACGATAATATAGGTTACACTTGGTCTTTACATATTAATACAATTT
>NC_037538.1:3115692-3161839 GCF_001531365.2 Cynara cardunculus var. scolymus
AAAGTAAATTAATTAATTAATTATAGGGGTATAAAGTGTAAATTTAAAATTATAATTATAATTATGAGTGTATGTAAGGAGAGGAAGGGTTGAAAAAGTGAAAAAGTAATTATAAAGGGTATTTTGGTCATTTAAAATTTTAAGACTTTAAGACTTTTGCTAAATTTGCTTAATAAGATAGTATAGACAAAATATATAGTATATATATAAATAAATAACTATAAAAGTATAAATCGTAAATATTAAAAATATTTTTTCACAGTATATATAATAATATAATTAAGAAAAAAAAATTATTCAATATTGGACTCATTTCGAAGGTATTAACGAGACGATTATAATGGTGTAACTTGTTAAAATAAAATTGTATTTTTAAACATGTTTTAATTGATATACGATTATGTATGTTAATTTGATAAAGATTTAAAATGAAACATTTAAAAGTAAATGACGTAAAGTAAATTAATTAATTAATTAATTATATGGTATAAAGTATAAATTTAAAATTATAATTATGAGTGTATGTGAGGGGGTGAGTGTATGTGAAGAGAGGAGGTGATGAAAAGGTGAAAAAGTGAGTATAAAGGGTATTTTGGTCGTTTAAAATTTTAATACTTTAAGACTTTTGCTAAATTTGTTTTAAAAAATAGTATAAATTATGCATTTAGCAATATATAATGATACAATTAACATTACCTTTTGGAGGCTCCATCACAACAAAAATTATCCAAAATCCTATTTAAAAACGGGGACTTAAAAAACATCAAATTGGTGGACTTGGTATAAAAAAACATATTTCATTGTTACTAAGTCATTTTAAATGTGATATTTATACTTATTTAAAAATTATCCATATGAAATCTAGTTAAAATAATATATGATATATATAGAGAGAGAAAGATTTGGGATCATGTGAGACTAAATGTTTTTCGTGAGTCCTGTAAGATCAATTCTCAATCCTTGGATTAGATTTACAATATGGACATTTATAATCACAAAATTGTCACGAAACTTTTCAATAATCACAAAATTGCTACCGTGCAACTTTAAACCATTAGATTATTAGCTTATAAAGTTGATCAATAAACATAAATTGGTCTTACGGATAGCACGAAAAACCTTTGGTCTCACGTGAACCCAACCCTATATATATATTATAAATTTTACATTACAATTTTTTATTTACAATTTAAGTATTATTCAATTCGAAATAAATGTTAAAAAAACCTAATAATATTAAAGGAAAAATCTAAAAGGGTAAAAAAATAAAGAATAAAAGTGGGCCAGTCTGGTTTTGCCGTATGAACAGGGCCACACTGTATTTGGCATTTTTTTTTTTCTCCTTCACTGACCGGCAAAAGTTTTATAGAGATGTTGTCGTATTAGAGTTCCATCACGGGCAAAAATTAGGTTTTACCGTTTGATTAGAGTTAGAGTTAGAGTTGTTCTCAATAAAAATCTGTTTTGTTGATTAGTTATTTTTATAAAAGTTCTAAATTTGAAAAACTGGCAATGATTGACTAGAAAAATATGAAAGGTAAGTTCAATCCAAATTATTCAGAGTTATTTCATTAGAGATGTTTTTAGAGAATCTCCAACAACTATGTTGTAATTTTTCTAAATTTTCAAAATTTCATATTTTAGTTAAGTTGTTGAAGATGCTTTTAGATAGATTTTTCTGGGTTATGTTGAAATTATTCAAGTGTTGGAACATCTCCAACAGTTTATCTATAATTTATTTAAACCAAAAGCCAAAATCTTTTCTTTATTTTAAAGATTTTAGCATTAATTATATTATTAAAATATCACATAGTTTTATCATTCCAGTGCATTTTTTTACAAAAAAATAATTAATCTTTTTGGTGAAAATGAATTAAAAATAATAATTTCTCTTACCTTCCATCAAGTTTTAGAAAAATTCTCTAAATCTGGAAGGAAAAAAAAAACTTGTTTTGTCAATTTTAGAGAATATTTTAGACAATTTGTTAGAGGAAAATAGAGAACAAAATCTCTATTTTCTCTATTTTAGATAATCTGTTTGAGATGCTCTTATACGAACTATCATTGGATAGCGTTCTTATAAGAACCTCGTTTAATTTAAAAACCGCACTTAATTGAAATTACTCAAGCGTGGAGCATCTCCAAACAGTTTTTTTAGGTTGATTTTTGTAACAATGCTTATTGATTTAATAACTTATATATATTAACTATTGTTATGTATAATGTTTATGTTTTTGATATAAAAACATATTATAAACACTATAACAAAATCGGGTATATAGGACATTCTCAAATTATAAGCGTCTTAATAAACCTATTTATAGGACTTAATTTATAGGACAAAAAAAAATAAAGTGTTATAACTAAAGATGTTGTAACTTTATAGATCACTGTTTGAAAAATTGTCCTATAAAAACAAATGCCCTATAAAAATTGAGTTTATAAGACACTTTCTCAAAAGTGTCCTATAAAGTTGTCAGTGCGACACTTTGTATTAAAATTGTCCTAAAAAACTTGTTAAGATGTCCAAAAACGTCATATAAACTTATTACAACACCTTTAGATAAGACGTTTTATAAATTTTCATTTCATTCTCTTATTACACTAGGGTTTCTCGCATATTATGATTTCGATTTCTGTAGGTTGATTTCGATTTTGAATTCTGTTTTTTGTAGGTGAAGGTCGATTTTGATTTCTGTAGGTAAATGTCGATTTATGTGTTTGATTTCGATTTCTTATACTTGAAGGTCGATTTTGATTTTTATAAGTGAAGATCATGAACTATGTTTGTGTGGAAGGATGAAGGAGGAATTGGTTTAGGGTTAAAATGGTAAATTGGTTTCC
Organism: Cynara cardunculus var. scolymus; assembly: GCF_001531365.2. Lineage (NCBI taxonomy): Eukaryota > Viridiplantae > Streptophyta > Magnoliopsida > Asterales > Asteraceae > Cynara > Cynara cardunculus. The sequence goes on from NC_037538.1 coordinate 3,118,537, forward strand.
AAAACTAATAAGTTGAATTTGATTATTTAGAAAATAGTAACTTATCAAAAAATCCTTATTATCGGTTTGACGTCAATATAAACATTTTTTCTTTTTTACATTCCAAACACTAAAAACTGCTTATTACCGGTACCACACCAGAATAAGTTAATAAGCAGTTTAAATAAGCAATCTCAAACACCCCTTTATGTCACTCTGGTTTATAAAAAAAGCTTACGATTTTTATACCTTGACTCTTAATATCGAAAGTGTTTCCCTATTGTTTGAGTTTTGTTAGAGAATTGGTCTCTCTCTTTAAAGGGTGTAAAATATCTCTCGTTCAGTGTCTCATGCGACGTTACATGAGAGCGTTTCCTCTTTTTTTCATTTTTTTTAATATAAAAATGGTGTTAATTATATAGACATTAGCAATGGAATGTGTATCAAAACTACGGCCCCAAATCAAACGCTTTTAGTTTCCTTCTTCCTCTTTTTGTTGGTGATATGGAGTGACAACGGATAGAAAAAGACGAGACATTAACCACCTCCTGACACACACCACGATGTCGAATCTTTCGTTAACTTTGAATATTGCGCATGGTTTTGTTGCAATTATTATATCTCAAATTTCCTCCTCTAAAATCAAATTCAATTGCTCCATAGAAACGGGTTCGATTGAATTCGTTGGTGGTCCGTAGGTCGTGGCATATATGCATACATAACTTCCCATTATACTAGGAGGTTCGTTGAAGTAAGGGTGAATGTATTGGGCATGACTAGAAGCCATCTTGTCGAGGAGAAACAGATGGTGGTCGAATTTAGGTTGCAGGGATCACAACAAATGAACTGTTGTTGATTTTAGTGGTTTTAATTTTGTTTGAAAGGCAATATTTATTGAAGAAAACAAACAAAATTCAGGCAACCCCCCCCCCCCCCCCCGGTCCCATCCCAAAATTGCGAGGTGCAGAAGAGAGAAAGGGACCGAGAATTAAAAGAGGAAGGCACTTAAAAATTACGACAACTAGGATATTAGAATACGAGACAGCAAGACGCACAAAATAGACCATACCACCAAAGAAGAACTAAGAAGCCGTTTACCCAATTGATTACCCGGTAAGCGCTTATCGATAAGAGTCAACACTATGATTTATTTTGATGAGCAAGATTTTAGTACATCAAAACATATCGAATGCAACAAATTTACTGAGTAAGCGCTTACTTGGGTAAAAGTCGTCATCTTCACTTACCGGGTAAGACTCTCCATCATTCTCATCGCTCTTACCCGGTAAAATTCTTGACTCTTCTCATGTTCATCCGATAAGAAAATTTATCCAGTAAGCACTTACCAAATGAGTGTTTAGTAAACGGTCCCTAAGGTGAAAGAGCCATAATGTTTGGCTTACCAAGCCACAACACCCATTTAATGGACCTTTTCTTTTAATTTACAAGGATATTGTGCTTTTTTCTTTTAATTGGATTAGAATCAGATCGAAGTCTTGTAATTCTCTTGATTGGAATGTTTGGTGTACCAGCCCTTTAACGGCTCTTTTGTAAGTGCTAGCATCTTGCTAGCCTCGGCGGTTTCTTAATAAAATTGTTGTTTCTAAAAAAAAATGGACCTTTTCTTTAATCTTCTCATGATCCATTGAAAAACACGAACTTGCAGATCTACAAAAAGAAAAGCTCCGTTGGTGATGACTTTTTCTTCCCCGGAAAACAATGTTCTTCACTATTCATCTCGTTTCGATTTAGAGTTTTGTTTTTTTATTACATTCGCGAATTTTTGGATTTAGGTTGCACGGGAATTTTTTTGTATCATGTTTATAGATGTTATTGTAATCTTGATGTTTACAGTAATTGGATTTGCAGTTCATACAGTAAACATTGATTAGTAAAAAAATAGAACATGAGTAAAAAACCCTCATGTAAATCAAGGCGAATGAGGGATGGGTTGGTTTTCGGTGAAAAGGGAATTTATGATGAAAAACATAAGAAGATATCTCCACCTTAGATCAATCATAATTGAATGTCAACACTAATAAGCTGTACCAAGATACACCAGGTCAATTCTCGTCTAAAACGCACAATTCATAAATGGATATAATATTAATAATAATTAAAGGTTCAGATCTCTTATTATGTTTCTCATCATTTCTCTTCTCTAAAATCTATAAAAGAGAGAGATAGTGAAAATAGTAAGCAATGGTATTTTCTATGTAATATATGCAAAATAAAAGTAACCAAAAAGGAAAGGATTTGGACATGCACCATATGCACATGTGGAAAACACTCACCATTTCAAATAATTGATTTTAACATTGAAATTTTTCATAGGATGTCTACAAATGAAAGTATTTTTTTTTTCTCTTCCAAAAAGTTAATTATTTTCATATAGATTTTATGTCCAATCAAACGAGATCTCATATCTTTTCGTTCACGATTATAATAACGAACAGAGATAACATCAACCTGACAGATTAATCGTATTGATAGATAATTTGTACTGATTGCGAATCCTACACAACACTTTTGGCTTCTAAATGGGTTAAGGCCATAATTAAGTTGTTATAAAATAATATTATTTCCAGTGCGGTACATATTATAGACGTCGACACATCTTGACATCTCTTCCATTTATTTTTCTGAGCACAACATGCTCTAATACTGCCCACGTGCTTTATTGTTTCGTATAGGAATTGAATTGATTAACTTTTAAAATTACCCAAGTTGTTTTTTATTTGAAATCAGTTTCAAATAAAAAAAATTATTAATTTAAATAATCATTTTTATTGAAAAAGCAACCGGTTACAAAAATAACTAAAAGCGAACTAGGAAAGAAAGCAGTGCAAACTATTTAAAATAACGTTTCAATAAGTTAGTTATTATCTTTTCAAATGGGGTTCTAAAAGATAACTTAGGGGATGTTTGTTTACCTCCGAATAGTTCTATTAAAAGACAATTTCTGAATTGTTTGACAAGAAAAATCTGTCTCGTAATGATTCTAAAACTCTCCAAATAATTTTGTATCTAAAGCATCCATTAACCATTTCAACACCCTAGTTTCATCATGAACAATTATCAAACAATCATTTTTCATTTTTCACTAGATCACAAGACATTTTCAATTATTCTGATCACTTAATCCTTTTACAGCAAACCATTCAGCAACTGTCAAACAGTCCATTATTTTCATTAAGTTTTGAGTGTTTGAGGATTCTTCTTAGAGACCATCGGTTCAAATCTTGCAAGGTTACCGGAGATTTTTCTAACTATTTTTCAAAACCAATAACATTAGTCAATATACGTACAAATTAGTGAAAACACCCACGATTAAAAGAAAAAAAAACATATACCATGCTTATTTATGGGTTGTTTAACAGTTGTTGAATGGTTTGATGCAGAATGATTAAGAGGCTCTCATGATATAATACAAAATAAAATAAAATTGTTTGGTAATTGTTTATGATGAAATTAACGCTCTTAATGATTAAATGAGACTCAGAATACAAAATCATTCAGAAGGTTTTAGATCCATTAAGAAACAAACTTTTTTTACCAAAAAAAATTTACCTCTTAACAATTCAGAAGTTGTATTCTAATAACCTCTTAATCTAACAAATATCAGATCACATTGTTAAAAAAAAAAACCAATAGCATGAGGATAAGCTATCCGAATCCATGGATTTGATTGGATATGATAATGGGTCCCACTCATCAAAGACCGAAGATGACCCCCATTGGTTATTAACCTCCCGGTACTTGAACCGGACTACCCCTCTCATTTTACATATTGCCCCCTCATCATTTGATTTTCATCCATCTACATCCCTTGCTTTCCCATCTTCTTTTCGTTCAACATTTTTGTTTTAATTGAGTGTCATGTCATTAGGGTTGTAAAGGAACCGCAAAGATCAAGAATGGACGTTTGTTTGTATTCGTTCATTTCACGTCACAAAACAAATGAATTAATTTTATTTGTTAAAAAAATGTGAGTGTTTGTGCATATTTATACTCGTCCATTAAGATATTAAAAGAACTCAAGTGAGTAAGAAGCAACCACTGTTACTCATTATTTCGTTCCTTAAAAATAACATGAGAAAATGAAAAACGGAGTAAATTTAGGTGGGACAAAAAAGGAATTCTAAAAATTTAAATTAATTAACGATTTTACATATTAATGTCAGAATATATAAATATATTTATATACGTAAACAAACGAACATAAATGAATGAACGAGATCGTCGTTCATGTTCGTTCATTTAATTAAACGAACAAAAATATGAATTTATGTTCGTTTTGGTTATTAAAAAAAACAAATTTCTCCGAAAGATTCGTTGAACGTTCAGGTTGTTTGCATCTGTACATGTCAACATTATTATGTTTATTTTCTATTATTGTAAAAAATATTGAATATTGGAGTAAACCCGTTTCTTAGTTGAGGAGGTAGCTGTATTTTAGAAATTTCCGGAAAAAATAACTGTGATCCTCGAAAACAGTATTTCTATCAATTTGTCTTGATGTTATTGGATGTTAAAAAGCAACGGTTTTGTTGTTTACACATTAGATGGATATATAGTGAAATGAAACATGCTTTATGAAAGAAAGAAAAAAAGTAGGAGGACTGTAAATGTGAAAAAAGAAAAGAGAAAGGGGGGAAAAGTGAAATGAAACTAAATGCACCCATGGAAAACGGGGGTGTGGGATGTGAAAGTGATGGACAGACTGATTATGCTTTTACAACTCTACTCTACTGCCTGAATTCTATACTAATTAAAGCAAACCCTATTACTCATAGGGCTATAATTTTACTATTTTTGTAACCCTAAATAATTATCTATATTTTATTATTTTTTTACTTTCAAAATGGCATACCATATTTCTCTTACAAAAACAATAAATACAATTATCAAATTAATTATTTTATATTAAACCATTTAACAACTATCAAACAGTTAATTTTTTTTTATTTGATGTATTTTTAACAAGTTTTAAGAGATTATATGAAATAAAGGGAGAGAGTATAATTAGGGGGGAGGGCCAGGGCTAATAAAACAGTGTGGGGGTACAACACACATCATAAAGTATGATGTAACCATTCATGACCAATCAAATCAAATCAACTATCCCCATCTCCTTCCTTCATCTTATTATTTTATTCTTTTTCTTTTTTATTTTTATTTTTATTTAATTAATTTATTTATTTTTGTCAGATGTAAGTAGGTTTGGCAGTGCAAGTAAAATCCCCCCCACAATTACATTTTGGAATTTGTGACACATGACATCATCCACACCCCGAAACATATGGCTTCAGAATTTCTTTTTAAATGTTTTTATATATGATTTAATTTAATCAATAATTACTGTTTTAAATATATATTTTATTTCAAATAAAATGTAACTTATTGTATTTTAATGTGATAAGGCAATTATCATACGTGGAAAATATATTTTAATATATATATTTAACATATGGGAAATGTTATATTTAATGGATTTAAATTATGTATTTTTGAAGGTATAATAATTAAAAAGTTAAATTAGGAAAGACCAGCAGAAGGAACAAACGTCAAAGCGCGAAGGGTACAAGCAGAAATCTTAAATGATGACGTTATCAATTCAGCAGGCCCCTCCATCCCTCCATTTTCTATTGCTTCTCCCAAACCTTTTCAATTATCAATTTTAAATTTCAATCGAGTACAAATTTGTATTAGAATAGTAATCAAATAAAATAATGAAAAAACGATTAAACAACATGTGATTTTAGACTAAAATCATGTATAAAATAACATATGATTTATGTGACTTTGGTCGTGCCTGAAGTCATGGACTATGTCGTCCGTATACCATTGTGTTGAGTGTTAGTGTAAATCACACGTGATTTGACTATTTTCGTATTATGTTATATGGTTATTGTTATCATTAAACCTCCCCTCATATGTACATGTAAGATCTCACATCGGTTGAAGAGGGGAATTAAGGTTGGTTTATTAGGGTGGGGGGTAGATATCTCTTTTATCATACATGTTTTAAAATTGTGAGTTCAATGTGTGGACAAAACAGACAATATCGGTATGATTGCCCGAGATGTTACAATATATATACAAATTCTTTTACAAACTCAACTATTAGTACAAATCTTAGTAACTGCTTACTGAATATACATGATAATTATCCAAAATCTTACTCGTTAACAACGATGACAAGGACTGACAGTGTTACCCGATTAACATTACCAAATACATTAGTGTACAACGACACCGTTTTGATTGACAAAAATTTTACCCGCTAAAATAAATTAAAATGTAAATTCTCACTCATAAACGAACGACCTTTAAATGTTATAGCATCTTCAACAACTTCTCTATAATTTCTCTAAAATAGAGAAATAAAAGTCAAAATCATTAAAATAAATAATAATCAACTCCAACAAATTCTCTACTTTAGAGATTTTATCATTAATTACATTATTTAAATATTTATATAATTTTACGATCCCAATACATTTTAAAAATGTATGTGTATGTATATAATGATATTAATTCAACTTTTATTAGTGGGATGAACGAAAAATTTAGAGAATTCTTCATTATTCTCCGTTTAGATTACAAGATCGGAAAAGGGTTAAAGCATAATAAAAAATAAAAAATTGATTTTCTTTATTATAAGAAAAACGTTAAAAATGCTTTTATTAGCCATATGATTATTTAACTTTTGAATAACCATTTTAATAATATCTACAGCACAAACAAATATGATGACAATTCTTAAATAATTTGAATATGCCAAACACTCATCATTATTAAATGTCATTATTACAAATTTATACTTGTTTATCAATTTTAAAACTTAAAGTTCACAACTTATTACTTACTATAAAATTTTAAACCTTCACATGTAATCATATAAAACCAACAGATAAAAAATATTCAAATATTTAAAAATCGTTGATCTCCATTAATTGTCAGTTTCATATTTTAAATTAAAAATTTAATTCTCATTTTACTGATGGTACACACCAAGTTAAATCTAACCTATAGTTCACAACACAAATTCAATCACGTTTGAAACATGATAGACCGAAACCAAGTAGGGGTAGTAAACTTACAATTTAATAGTCTAGACGGCTTTAGACGGCTTGATCGCTCATCCATACAATCTATGGCTCAATCGTTAAGCCATCAAGCCATAATGAATTTATGGCTTAAGCCAGGACCTCTCCCTGTACTAATTAAGCCGCATTAAACAAATTAATGTCATAAATGCATCCGAAAATGATCCAACCCTCTCTCTTTACCCCCCACAAATTCAACGATCTCTTGTCACTCAATCAAATATACTTATTTAGACAGACAACTTAACCATACATGTCTTAGGGCCTGTTTGTTTAGCTATAAATGGTTCCATTCAGAGCTGATCTCTTAATCAGTCAGACGCAAAAAGTTTTTGGCAATTTTTTTGTATCCTCTTAATGGTGACAAGAGACTCTTAGCGATTTTGCGTCTAGGGCTTTAGTAAATTATTCATATCCTAACTTGTTCCATTTTTGCCCTTCCCACGTCTCCTTCCAACTTCTCCTCCCATGCATCGTTCCTCCCATATATCATCCCCCCAATCGATCTTGCCATTTTTATTCTAGTTTTGTAGATTCGATGTCCAATTACACATGTTATTGTTGTCGAATAGTTTCAAAAATTTTACACCATCACTCACTGTTTAACTTTTTTTTTTTGATGAAAATTTAATTTAGGGTTCTTATTCATGCTTTGTTTCAGTTCGTTGTACTCTCAAAGTAGTTCTGGTAGTACACATCCATTTTTCTTACCAAGATCATCAACAAAAAATGTATGTTTTCTTTTTTCAAATTGATATTGTGTTTTGATCAAGTAATATCAAGTGTTCTGATTTTTATTTGCAATGTGATGTATTGAAATTTATATGTTATTTTTGTAGTTTATATTTGCAAAGTTATATGCTAAGTAATTTACTAATTCAAACTATCATATTTTATTTAATATAAATCATATAGAAGGTTAAAATAGTAATTTTCTATCGTTCAGAACAATTATCAAACAACCATATTTCATTCAGTACTATATCGTACAGTCTCTTAAGCATTATGACTACTTAACCATTCTACGTCAAATCATTCAGCAACTGTCAAGCAGCCCTTAAATGATATAGAATAAAAAGCAAACAACCTTTATGTTGGCCCATAGAGCCTTTTGATTTGGGCTCAGTCACGAGAAGTATTCGTATGCAAGCAATTCGTTTTGGCCCGTTAGACGACCCAAATTACAAATGGGCCTTTGATTGATCGTCAATTTAAAACGTGGTTTGGGTCAACTAATTTATGTTTTTTATTTATTTTAAGATTTCGTTATTAAAACTAAAAACTAAATTCTGTTTTTTTTATTTTTATTTCAAGTTAATTAGTTTTAGAAAATAACCGTTAAACAAGATTAAGCGAATAAAATATAGTCAAATACTTTTACATTTGGTCAGATTTTTGATAGCTGTCATTTGAATGTTCAAACTACATTAAACGATTTTAATTCGATTATTATATAACATGTTGAACAAATATGAATTCGATTGTTGTATAATATGTTGAACTAAAGAAACGTGCTTAAAAAAATAAATAGAAAATTCAAACGTAATATGATAATACGAGTGGAATTTTTTGGAATTTATTTTTTAAAATACATTTACAAATTCATTTGCTCGTTAGTAATATTATTAATAATTTATTAATTAGGTATTATTGACAAAATAGAATTAAAGAATATGAGGAATTGCCTTTTTATTTATTTGAGTTGACTTTTTAGAAAAGTGGAGTGGATAAAGAAAGGTCAATGATGATTCATCACAATTCACAAAGTTGGACGAGGACCCAGGTTATGTCAACGATGTCTGCGCCGCTTCAATTTTGAAGGTCAAAACTATTTAAATAAAATCAGCTGAAATTTAAATTGGTCCGGTTCGGTTTTGGTCAGATTTAGACGGTCATTCAATAACCGACCAATCCAAATTGGATGTTGAAATTTAAATCCAATTCGATCCAGTTACAATTGGATATCCAATCATGATCGGTCGGTTCTAATTGAATCAGTCGGTTCCAATTGGATCGGTTGGTTTTCTGCACACCTCTGGTATCAATAACCGTGATGCTTTTTCTCTTACCCCACATTTAGAATGCCTTTTACCAAAATGCCTTCACGTGAATAGCACATGAGTAGAGTCTTAACATCGTTAGGGTCATGGACGAATACTTAAGTTTAAGCTAGTATCTGACCCTTAAAAAAAGGGATTTGAAATGACAAGCGAACATGTAGTTTACATCTGTGAATATGTTTGACAATTTACGTTGTTCATAATGACCATGATGTGAAACATCATTTCTTACTAATTAACGAAGGATAAATTGTATGATTTAGCATCATTCGACTCAAGGATATGATTCGATAAATCTTCGATTTCTATTAATATAAGATATGTATAATTTGAAAACTACGTATGAATAATATGAATGTCAAAATTTACCATTTAACCCTTTGAATTATTTAATGTTTTTTTATAAACAAAAATGATAGAAATAAGTCTACGTATTTGTCAGATATGATCTCGAAGCTTCAACGTCTATTCCCTTATTGTTTCCATTCATAAGTTGACCACGCAAGATTATAGTAGAGATTTACCGCGTTAAACAGATCCACGCCCATTTATTAGAAACTAACATTTGTTGACTAACATACACGTAACGTTTGAACACACACAATAGCACAATATGTAATAATACAAGATTTATGGGAGCTAAAAATGCATTTATTACCGTTGGTAGAAATATTATGTTGCAACAACCAAGAAATAAAGACATCTTCCTGTAAATTAAATGTTGAGTAATAAATAGGTTACACTACAAGGACAAGGTGCCCACCAACAAATTATGGCATAAAAAGAACCACGCAACATATCTTTGGTAATTTGCCAATAAGTTTTTCATCATCCTCATCAAACAATTGGAAAAATTATGCACTGGCAATAAAGAAATAAACCTATATATGCGTCAAATCGAGGATATTGAGAATCACGTTAAACGATTAAATTTGTTTTCAGATGTAGAAAACTGGTGAAGAACTGAAATATATCGAGAGAAAAGACTAGAAAAGGGACAATAGTTAATTAGGGAGAAGACTTGGCGTTGATTGCTATAACTTTCTGTTTATTAGAACATATTATGAGATTTTTTTTGTCGAATCACTATTATAAATTATCTATATTATTATTTATTATAATTATTTTGTTGATATATATATATATATATATATATATATATATATATATATATATATATAGACTTGGGATCATGTGAGACCAGCCTGTTTTCGTGAGACCCGTGAGACCAATATTTTACACTTGAAACTTCACAGCAAAATGATGTGAAGGTGACTTTTTAAAACCTTCACAGTGTTTTTGCTGTGAAGGTTCGACTTTTTTTAAACTTTCACAGTGTTTTTGTTGTGAAGGTTATGTGTAAAAATGTGGTCTCACAGGTCTCACGAAAACAGGCTGGTCTCACGTGAACCCAACCCTATATATATATATATATGTATATATGTGTGTGTGTGTAAACTTGGTATCATGTKAGGCAAAATTGTTTTCATGAGACAATTGAGACACGATTTTTACATTTAAGACTTTACAGCAAAGGTAACCTTCACAGTGTTTTTGCTGTGAAGATTCGGTTTTTGTTACATTCACAATATTTTGTTGTGAAGTTTCAAGTGTAAAAATCGTGTCTCACGAAAACAACCGTATCACATGTGAACCCAACCCTATATATGTATATAGGATCACATTCAAGGGAGAACCGACTAGTTTATGGTAACCGTGAGATCTAATTTGAACTACAAACCAATAGATAAATTAGGAAATTTATAATTTTGAATTAAAGTTTTAATGCAAGGACATTTTAGGTATTTTCTTTCCTCTCTTCTCTCTCCGTCCCCCATCCACCGTCTCTGGTGATACCACTGTAATGCCTAAAAGTATTGACTATGTTAAACAAAAGACACCGTGTGATACCCAAACACATATACGATGCATTGTGATACCACTGTGTTACATCTCCGACATAAACGACCTCAATGTAATACTCAAACACATATAGATGTATTGTAATACCACTGTGGTATCATCGAAGGATGGTGGACGGAGAGAGAATATAAAATACTTAAAATGTCCATGCAGTAAAATTTTAATTCAAAATTACCAAAATTATAAATTTTCTATTGATTTCTTATTGAGATAGGAGTTCACGGTTAACAAAAACTAATTAGTTCTCATTTGATTAGACCCCTATATTTATAACATTGATTTTTTTTTTTCATTGTAAATAAAATTATACTTATGTTGTATTTACATTTTTAATACATTTGTATATATTAATAATACAAAAAGTGTAAATAAAAAATTATAATATATTAATTATTTTTAATTAATTTGTAAATAATAAATGTGGTTTTACGTATTAAAAATTGATTTAAGAAAAAAATGAAATATAAAAGTAAAATAAAAAAGATGCACGCACAAAATTGTTTTTGTTATAATTGTAATCTTGTTGCAGTGTCGACAACATGACAAAGAGAGCCAAAATTTAGAATGAGATTCAATAAAATGCAAATACAAAATTTTAATTATTTTAAAATTAGATTTAAAATCATAAATTAAAATAGTATATTTTTAATAATATTAAACCCTACAAATAGGAATAAAATTTGCTGTTTCAAAATCATACCTTTTTTTTCTTTTAATCAATTTTATTTCAATTCCTACAAACTAAACACATCAAATACTTTATTTTTTTTTCTGAATCCAAATTGTACCAAACATAAGACAGACAATTTAGTCTTGTGTTGTCCTATCCAGTTCAGTCTGTGTATCAAATGCTACCTTAAATTTTAATTTTTTATTAAAAAAACCTAAATTAATTAGAAATGTTGATTCCACACGGGTGTCGCATGGCTTTAATGGTGACTATCGGAGGAAGAGGGACTCCTGTCTCTGTCCATTACTCTCTCCTCCACAAACCCAATTTTCAACACTTCCCAATTCTTCCCCCACCCATTAATTTGCCTCTCTGATCTCATCAGCATATGTGTAGAACCAAAATGGCGGTGAACGCAGATGAACCCAGTAGCACAAGGAGGAGGAGTTCTAGAACCACCACCATGGCAACTCCAACTCGAACATCCAGTAAATCTCAAACAGGTCGCTATCCCTCGTCGACTAATCTTACAAGCACTAGCTACAGCTATGGCGATGGCACTGGTACTGGTACTGGCTCCAGTTATAGGCTCGATAGCTCAATTGCAACCGCTGAAGCTTCGGTTTCCACCCGAACATCGCTCTCCAGCCTCCGTAATTCGTTGCCGGAAGACACTCATATCTACGATGTTTCAGAGATTCGTTCCGCTACTAATAATTTTCTAGCAAAACGGTTTTCCTCTTCTTCTTCGTCGCCGTCGTGGCGGTGTTCTCTACGCGGCAAGGAGGTGGTGGTCTTTCAAAGGAAGTTTCGCCGTCCGATAAAGGATTCTGAATTGAGAGAGAAGTTATCTGTTATATACAGAAGCCATCACATGAGTATAATTAAGCTACTTGGAGCGTCGATTTCAGGCGATTACATTTACCTAGCTTACGACTTCATGCCCGGCGGGAACCTAGCTGATTGTTTGCGTAATAAGAGAAATCCTGATTTTACTGTGTTATCCACCTGGATGTCACGGATGCAAATCGCGACGGATTTAGCCTCTGGTTTGGATTATATTCACAATAATGCCGGCTTAAAAATCAATTTAGTACATAAATATGTGAAATCCAGTAGCGTGATTGTGACGGAGCCATCGTTCAACGCCAAGATCTGCCACTTTGGCACGGCGGAGTTGTGCGGAGAGACGGTGATCGAGCCAAAATTTGTAAAAGAGGAGAAAATCGGCCACGAGATCAGTGAGGTAGTTTCGCCGGAATCCTCACCGCCAAAGAATTTAACGAGATCGGACAGTCGAGCTATGCGATTCGAAGGAACTAAAGGATACATGGGGCCAGAGTTCCGTGGTCTGGCAACACAGAAATCCGACGTATACGCATTCGGCGTTGTGATTTTGGAGTTGTTATCAGGTGAAGAGCCCGTAAGGTACAAGTACGATAAAGAAAAGGGGAATCATATTAAGATTTTGGTTGTGGACACGGCGAGACATGCGGTGGAAGGCGGTGGCAAAGACGAGTCGGAGATCGAGGGGAGACTGAGACAATGGGTGGATAGGCGGCTGAAGGATTCGTTTCCGGTGGCGGTGGCGGAGAAGTTGACCCGAATAGCGTTGGATTGCGTGGATAATGATCCGAATAAGAGGCCCAATATGAGCCGCGTAGCTGGTAAGATCTCAAAGCTCTATTTGGATTCCAGAAAGTGGGCGGACACCATTCAGATTCCTTCCGATTTTACGTCTTCTTTTGCCCCAAGGTGATGATGATTCATTGTTCCCCATTTCAAATTTCAGATTATCATTCCATTTTGTTAACATTAAAATCATTCCCCACTGCCATCTTCAAATATATCTAATCGAATAGCGATTTAACACTTTTATTTATATATATATATATATATATATATATATAAGTGTTAACTGTGAGAACCAATATTAACCATAAATCAATAGATAAATTAGAAAATTTATAATTTTAACAATTTTGAATTAAAATTTTAATGCAAGTATATTTTTGATATCATATGTAAAACATTAAAATAATCAAAAAATGTACATATTAATAATATATGTTTAGTGGATTAGCATCAGAAACAAAAAGCATTTTGTTGACCAAGCTGTACCACCTCAATGCTATAAAGCACATCAATCATTTTGGAAACTCTAGTCAAGGTCCTGATTAAGTTAACTACACAAAAAACAGACCATTCCAAGTGGTGAAAAGGCCAAAAGGGTTAGTGATCTTGGACCCAAAAAAAGGTTAGGTTTATGCTACAATCCTGCAATGGTATTAGACAAAGGGCAAAGATGGTTGAGGCATTTGCAAGAGTTTTAGACTAATCTTCCTATGCTGTTGCGAGGACGGAAAGCTGCTTAACCCGATGTAGAATATGGTGCCGTATCGTGGGCGACGCATTGCCTTGTCATCCTACACAAACACCATCAAACATGGAAGCATGTTGAAGTTAGATGAAGAGGATAAACATACGTTTGGTTTTTGACTTTTAGGGTGCGTTTGGTATGCAGAAGAAAATTAGACGGCACAACATCTGGATCGTGTATTGAAAATCATTCTCCAAATAATATTTCACCCTTATTATTGCCTTAGGTTAACACGAAATTAGTATCAGGATAATACAAAAATTACATACATGAATTAAGACACAAATTCGTATATTAATATTTACCAGATCAATTGTTTATGTATTTATAAGAGAGATCAACGGTTACATAAGGTTAGACTGCTAATATGTAACTGCTACTGCTTATAAATAAGATTGAAATAACAGTTACAATCGACTCAGACTCTAAACCAGAGGCTCTGATCATAAGAACCAGAGGCTCTAAACCTTCTTACTTAGAAAATTTGTACGAAGACTCGTAACTTGTAACGGAAGGCAAATTTTACCAAGAACATTTTCAAGAAAGCAACCTTCTGAAGTTCGACTTTTCAATTTCTTCTCCCTTCCACCCACAAACGTAATCACAAATAACATAAATTTTAAACAAATAAAAGTTTAATGTGTTTAAATCGGGAAATTGATCAAAATAGTCAATTCAATTTCTTGATTTCAGCTTATTTTAATTTTTGAAATAATTTTTTAGACAAACGTGTATGACACTTTTTCTAATTAAAAAAAAAATGAAGTTGGGGTTATTTAAAGAAATTATAAAAATTTAGGTTGTAATATTTAAATATCATATAAAAAAAATTATATGTGGAGCCTATTTTAATGGTTTGAAACCATTCACATATAAAAAACATGTGTTTAAAAGACATTGATATAATGGAACATTTTTATGACTCACTTAACAATTGAGGCTAAAGAAAGACCCAAGATTGAACTCAGAATGTTTTGTATTTGGGTAAATTCGTCTTGCTCATTTGTCAACTGAGCTACACGTAAAAGGCTCTTATAAGTCATTATTATTGTGTAGAAATTATTTGTTTTTACCTTAATTTTTGTGTCAAATATTATTTTTTAATATATATTTTTCATTTGTATAATAATTATTGATGTTGAAAAGTAGATTAGACCTACAAAAATGAGGTTCATGTAAATGTCTACCATTGTGGAGTTGAGAACGATGTGGCAAAGAAATATGCGAAAAGGTTCTTGGTAACATACCTTTTAGTGTTACCTTTCTTTCTGATAATTTTAGCTTGTAAGAAATTAAAAAAGCTTAAAATGTATAGGATATAACAAAATTTAAACTTTTTTTTTTCTAGTTTTAAGGAATCTGTCAGTTTGTTAAGCTTGTAAGATGGCGGAGATCCATCTTCCAAGCTTAGCCAACTAACAGAGCCCTTAAAACTACAACAGTTCCTAAAAATCACATTCAAACACTATAAAATGATAAGCATCAACTATCAAGTTGTCAAAAAAAGAGCTATAGGTTGTCATATTTGGTCCCTCAAATAATGAAAATGTCAGATTTGAACATTTCTTCGGATGAAAAATATCATACATACCAACCATTACCAATACCTCTTTCTCGACAACCCGTTAGTTGGCAGTTGGTGCAGATAATCTTTTTGTTGTGTTCGAATGGGACTCTTAGGAACTAATGTTCTTGTTTTAGAGACTCCGTCAATTGGCCGAGCTTTAAAGATTGAAACTTGGCCACGAACCGATGGGAGCTATATGTGCAAGTGTACGGAAACAAGCAACAAGAACAATAACAAAAAAGGTAGCAGGAAATGAATGACAAAACAAACATATAACACAAATGACTTCTCTCTCTCTCTCTCTCTCTCTCTCTATATATATATATATATATATATATACATACTTCTTACTATGAAATATACAATGTATATTCGTATTTCTTTTGTACATAATCTCGTCCTCTAATGTGATCTTGTTGCTCGAACAGAGGAAACGATCACAAAACATGAATTCTTCTTCGTAAAAACAGGGCACTCGACGTTAAGATTTACAGAAACAAGAGTCACCTGTTGATCTACCTCTCCTCCATCGGATCACATTCGTAAAAACTTGAATAAAGTCGATCAGATGAAGATCATTTTCACAAGATTCTTGCGTTCGAGATCTTGAGTTGATTGTATGCTTCCATGTTTATATGGGCAGACGGAATTTACTTCTTCTGGAAGGCCACTAACAAGAACAAAGCTAAAATACGAAAAACTAAACCAGAGACTAATAGCCGAATCAGGCAAAGTTTCCAGTCCCTTAGATCATAACCTCTCTTGGCAATTGCAGCACATCTTGTTAGCAACCACACCGCTCGGTATCTGTATTTAGACTTGCAAAATTCAGCACTTGTAGGGTTCGAATGGGGCTCTAAGAAACTGATGTTCTAGTTTGCTAACCAAATCCCGCAAACCAAACAGGCCCTAGAACTTTGCAAGAATCAAAGAGATTCTTCACAAAATGCGGAAATATAAATTCAAAATGAAGAGAGTTGCAACATTTTGCAATGAAAAGCCAAGTAAAATGGTTCAAAAGGTCAATCTCACTGAAAGAAAGTTGATATCAACTTTCAAGTGTCACATTGGGTGCGTATTAGTGTGTTATAGTGATTTGACGTAGTATGGTTATTGAAATAATAATAATAAAAGGAGACGGAAAAGGTAAAATCATGTCAAACCTTTCGGCATTAGCTAGTAAGAATGCCTCCAAAGCCCATGAAGGATAACAAACCTTCTTGAGAAGAGTTACAACCGAACCCTTGTCTTCATTCTGGCTTGCGATAAGAGTCAAGACGACTGGAAGCAGCACCGACCACTATGAAACAAAAGAAACTAGTAACTAAAGGGTCATACTCAATTTACTCCAAATTGATTACATCAATCTAAGTGCATGCTTTTGCCCAAAATAAATGCAGAGCTTCACGGAAGTGTTTGATTATTAGTCAAAAACATCTAAGGGCTTTTTTTGTTAGCAGCTTAATGAGCTTAATGGATACAGCTTATCCGGTCAGCTATACATAATTGTTTGATAGTGGCTTAATGATATAGAAAGTGGCTTATTCAGCAAGCTTCTAGGGGGAGCTTTATGTAGAAAGCCAAGTTTTTTTCTAAACTTGTCATTCGCAATTAAAGAACATGCTCATTCCATTTATGAAAAAACCCTCTCAAACAAAAATTTTCTCAATTTATGCAGACAGATTAATCCGCGCACACAGCTTTATCCATACAGGACTTAATGAAAAATCAACCAAACAGCACCTAAAACTACCCTTGATAATGACAAAATAGAAAAAAAAAATTGGACCAAAATAAATGCAATCAATATTTTATGATGATGGTAACAGGGAAAGAGGTGGATTCAGATTGGAACTTTGCTTGAAAAAGGAAATGTTTTGCATTTATCTTACAAATCACTCACCAGTTGGGCAGAACCAGGTTCAAGGTAGATGGCTAGTGCATAAGCAAAGCCAGATACACAGTACAACAAGCAAAGCAAGATGATGTAATTATCCAAGATGGAAGACCTTGGGGGGTTGAAATAATAAAATGTGCAGAGGTAAACTGCCGGCTTTATTACGGTGTTGAAGTGGTCAATTGTATCCTTTGAAAAAAAGTACGCAAAGCAACTCATTCCAGAAGACCGTTCTCGCCAGAATTGCAACTTATCCAACGTAAATGATCTCATAGCCGCAATCTTGCCGAGTAAAGCTGAAAGTCAGCAACAAATATTTCCCAAATGAGAGAGAATATGTTTAAAGACCACTGTCACAAAACCTGCATCAGTTTCTGAACCATAAAATTAACACACTTCTTTTATCAGGAAATTACTCAAAGGTCAAGTTCAGCGGTAAACCGCAAAAAAATGAAAATTGAGGAACACCTTGGCAACCGTTCATCTGGATGATATGCACATGTGCATACAAATAATTTCTAAGCAATTTGTTCGGTATGCACATGCGCATAACATGCACACGTGCATAAAAACCAAGAAACATGCTTATTGGGTTTAAGACGCTTACCAACAATCTATTTTAATGTCCTATAATGTTACATGATAAGGTAAGTGAGTGTAATTTCTCTTGCCAGTAAGCGCTTATCCAGTAAGTGTTTGGTAAACAGCCTCTAAGATTGGCTCGTTGTCAAACTAGAGACCATGAGTTCACTCTTGTCATTAAGTTACAATTTGCATCTAGTTGAGATACGAGTAGAAAACTATTGTAATATCACCGAACCCGACACAAATGCTTCCATTCTCCCCCTCAAACGTTTTGACACAGATGAGCCTCTGACCATACCATAAGGCAAAGACATTTGCAACGGATCGATCATAAGCTAAAACACAGAGGTTTCAAACTTACAAAATGCAATGATGGTGTAAGTATATCCAACTGCTCCAAAGTTTTCATCACTCACTTTAGCAAGTGTTCCTAGAGAGATTCCAGCTATTAACAATAGCAGAAAATCCACAGCTTGTAGCCTAGCTTCCCGTATTCGCTGTTTTGCCACCCTGAAAGAACCATTTTACATCAAATACATGCTGTAGAATGGTTTTAATCATAACAAATGTAAAATAATATATAAAATATTGAAAATCAAACAAACTCTAAAAGTTCTTCATATGCCTGTGAGGATGGTCAGAAGTCAGAACCTTCGTTATGAAAACAACACCACTGACCACACACCCTTACAATTCTCACCAATTAGCAAGTTGAAAATCAAAGGTTAAAATATCCACGATTACCTCCCCAGAAAGTATCTATACTGTCGACATACACCAGGGGTTATGCGGTTAGATAAGTCTTTCCTCGAGAAACAATTTAGAAAATTGCCACTCTTCATGTGAATAAAGAGCTTGAACTCCTGCCATAATTCTCCAGCAAAAGATTGATCATCAGCCCCTCTGGCAGTCGAGCCTGAGCTTGAGCCTTCAGCAGAATCTAGTCCAGCTGAAGATCCTGCCTTATAATCAGAACCCATCATGTCTGGTGGTACAGGATAACCATTATGACACATCCATTTGACAGGAAGCTCTTTGTAGTTCACCGCTGAGCTTGTGTTGGGCTTTACAATCCCCTCCAATATATCGATATAGTGATCTGGAGGATTGACACGCTCAGGTACATGGATACCAAGGCCTGAAAAGTATTCTTCAACTCTTTTCACCGGACCAAGATAGGCAACAAGGCCACCCTTTGCCAGAAGTATCAAGTCATCGAACATCCTGAATAAGCTATAGCTGAAACAGGATATTACATATTAGTTCACTAGATATGAGGATAATATTGGGTCACTCATCTAATAGAGTAAATACATGTCAGCCACCAATGTAACCATCGTACTCACCATGTTTAACCACCAATGTAACCATCATACTCACCATGTTTCCTTCTTCACAAAAAGTCTAGTATGAGGAGAGAAAATATACATTAATTTGCTGTTTTTGTTTTCTCCATGAACAGAAAGGATTGTGGTGAGTTTGATGGTAACTTTGGTGGTTGCTAAAGATTTACCCCATTTAATATTAGACCAACGGCAGCCACACTTGAAGAGAATTACCTTGGCTGGTGTACCACCATGCACACATTAACTGCTTCATGAGCTTCACGGCGAAGTGCTCTAAGTAGCAACTGAGAAGAAGAACTGTCCAGACCGGAAGTGGGTTCATCCAAGATTAACAGAGAAGGTTCCATAACCATTTCTAGACCAACATTTACTCGCTTTCTCTGGCCCCCAGATATTCCTCGCTTCTCCACTGTCCCAACTAAAGAATTCCTCACAGGATGCAGCCCTAAAGACTCAATAACTCTTTCTACAACAAGAACCTTTTCGGCTCGAGAAAGCTTTGCTGGAAGCCTGCATATTCATAAAATAACATAATAATATGATCAAACAACACAACACATGAAATCGAACAAGGAGCTAAAAAGTATACAAGCGGAAATGTGAAGTGTGTGAAAAATTACAGACAGAAGCTAGGGTTTCTTATTGGTAAAACTTAATCATGAAGAATACATGAAAACGAGGTTTATGTGATCGAGTAAATGGCGATCTGGACGAATGGATTGAATCGACTTGGAAAATGGAAAGATTTGTACAAGTTATACATTTTGTCACCATTTTGTGAAAAAACCTTAGGTATGAGTATGTTAAATACCTTTGACTTTAACTTGATTGCTGAAATATTCTCTCTCCCCCACAAAGCATGTTTTTTTACCAACACAAAAAGAAAAAATATTGGTGCGAATAAACAAGATATTGAGGACTTCTTCATTCGTAAAATCACAATTACTAATATAGGTATTTTCCACCTAAAAGAGGAATCTTTTGTCACAATAGAATAACCTACGGTAAACAAAGGAAATAAAAAGAAAGACTAATCTACCCCTAATGAATGATTAACTAATAAGTTATAATTTACAATAATAACAATATATGTGAACCAGAAATATGTTAGCATGCAACAAGCTATGAACTTCGAATAGCCATATTTAGGATATTACACCACAATGGCTAATCCATACCTAGATGTTTGAAGTTTCCACTTCATGAATGAAACCCAACACCCATGATATCATAATTAGTTGATCAATGATCACCCAAGCGAGAAAAATTTCCATGTGCATATACACTAAATAAATTGATGAATATCATCAGTGCAAAGGTGCAATTTTATTAATCAAGAAAGCATAGGGTGGCCCTGTTGCACCAGGCTCCTCGGCTCAGGAGAGTTGGAGAGGATAGTCTTCACATGAAGCGTCTCCCTTGCAATTGCAAAGAGGCTTACATGAGGAACGCATTACATTACAATCACAAAGGAATGACCTTGCTAGTTGCAACATATGAACTTTTACTAGAAAATCCGCTAAAGGCTCCCAAACAACCCGATTTGACCCTACTGCCTACCATTAACTGAATTTGCATCTGATCAGCCATTCCACATCTCGATTGAAGGAACAACACTTGTTAAAGGTCTTATACAAACTTGACAAACTCCTGAGTTAGGAGCAAGTGTTGCGACCTGTTCTCAGTTATTCCAGGCTTGAACTTATCAGGATGCATCTTTCACGCCAGAATGAGAATTATGAACAAAACATCCAATTACTTGTGAACAAAAGCTTACTAATGTCCAACTTTATAACTCCTTAGATAATTAGCTTTGGGAGAAATACTAAACAAATTATTAGAAATGCATAAGTGATTCTATGTGCACCACCCACGTGTTTGGCATTGCATGTGAAAGTTGCTAAAATCAGTGTGTTATCAGATTGTACCACATGCTTTGCCAAAGCAGCCCCAAGTGCTCTCATATTAGCATATGCTCCCAAAAATTTCATCTTTGTGTTGGAAAGCATGAGATCATGATCAAAATGTATTCCATGATGCAGAAGATGAAGAGAAAATGGACCACCTGTCTGCTTAATGCAACTACTGACTACATACCTGCACTTGGCACTGAACCAAAGATTCTCCTCCACAGTCAAGTCGCCATGCACTATATCATCTTGAGGAACAAAGCCAATAATTTTTTTGTATGAGTTCATAGATTGGTTCTTCCCATTTATAAGAATCGATCCATTTACAGTGCATCCCCTTGCTTTTCCGGTTAAAGCAGAAAGAAATGTTGTTTTACCCGCTCCAGAAGGACCCATCACAGCTGATACACGCCCGGGTGAAATTTTTCCAGTCACACACCTTAAGAGATGTTTATTTTTTCCCTTCAAAGTAAGAGTCAGGTTTTGAAAAGAAACCTCAATTCTTGGCCTACTCCTGATATTTGTATCAGTAGCCATAGGAATAACCCCAGAGAATCTCAAATTTGAATTTTGCTGCTGCAGCGCTTTTTCCTTTTCAATCTCACCATATGCATACTTAAAAATTTGGCTACGAGTATGTAACTTCTTGGGTCTTAACCCTTTCTTCGTGCTTTTATCTCCAATCTCCATATTGAAACCATCATGACTTTCAGGATCCTCTTCAATATCACGCATCATCAATGTAAGGTTGTTCTGATCCTCACTTTCATCTTTGGATGAAAAGGCACCAGGTACAAGGCTAGATTGACCTGGATCCTTGGGCATGTCTGATATAGAAAGCTTCTTACGAGAAAATGTTTGTGAAAATGAGCTTTGTATCCCAACAGCTTTTTTCTTCGCACCCTCTTTTGCAGACTTCCATCTTTCCTGTGCTAACTCCTTCGCATTTAGTGCAGCAGCTTCTCTTGATTTTGCTTTCCTTCTTTCTCTAGTGGAGATAACCTGATCCGTACAGTTGTAAAAAAAGAGAAGCAGAAGTGTCAACGCGCCCTGCATTGGCAAATTAACCACGTTAGAATGTACGTTACACAATAATTAAGATGTTTAAATGCATTCAACTCCTCAGAAATGCATAAACAGCATTGTAGCAACTGTTGCATCTACATTACATCAAATAATAATAACTTATATCAGATATAGGACCTGACTTCAGATATTAAAGCTAGCTCCTTGGTATTAGCAATGTGAATAGAAATCAGTATAGACGCTTACAGATTATAACATATGTACGTAGAAAACACTGTAAGTACATAATGCCCAGTAAATTAATAGGGTATGTCAATAAGTGAGCAGTATAAAATTCACCCCTAGGGCGGTTTCCGAGGCCTCTAAAAATGCATAGGTATAAACTCCACTTCTACACTGGGTTAATCTCATGCTTATGTATTAGTGTAAGAAGGGATACCTAAAACTATACAAACCAAACCTATATAAACCAAAGAAAGGAAAATATAAACCAAATATAAACAAATATTTTACACATTTATTTATCTATTAACAATTAGTTTGCATTCAAATTCAGAAACTATATAGTAGAAATAGGACTTCTTCCTCCTAATTCACTCAAAGCATAGTTTGATCTCAGCCAAGTCAAAACAGCAGCATCCAGAAATTTGGTGATATCAGTAAATCAATGGTTATCCCTGTATTGCATATTTCATCTATGCCGCATTTGCAAACATATGATAACTGCATATGAAGGCAAAGATACAACGTAAAAAGGAAAGACTAGAATAGGCAAAACTGAGCTTTACTCAGAAAATAAACTTTGAACAAACAGTATTAGTCTTTCTTGCATGCATGGAACATATAACTAATGGAATTTAATGCCCTTTCTTATTATGTCTTATCGAGTAAGATATGCACTTACACAAATCATTAGTCCATATGCAGTGATATTCTGGTGATCAGCCTCTTTGTCACATTTAGCCAATTGATAACACTCTGCAAGTTCATCCACGTTATAATAGTTTAACCTGAGTAAAGCGACAAAAAATGTGCCAAGCACTAAAATGCAAATAAAAATGAGTCGTATAAATGTGCCAAGCATAAGAAATCCACCATATATGTTGATACAGAAGATAAGAAATCAGAAGATATAGACTCCATACATTCATGACAGTGGAAATAGAAAAAAAGTATTTACTATACCATTTACTAGTAAACATGTTACTTGGTGGAACAATAACTGAGGTCATCTGGTAGGCACTGTGCTTAGGATATTGTCAAGAATTTAGTATATCATCATGGTAAATGGAATATTATCAATACAATCATCTCAGTTAATTCTCTCAAAGCAAAGTAGATGCGTGTGCTATAAAGTCTATCATTTCTGGGCTTCTATATATAATGGCATATCTACTTTAGAATTATTTCCCCAGTCTGAGACAGCACTGTAACAACCAATTTGTGTTATATGCTATCTGTCTTTGTAGTCATGACAATGCACCATGACATAGGTGTGTAGATGTTACCTGCTTGCTTTGTTGATCCAAGCCTGCAGTAATGCCTGAAATAAGATAAATGACCATAAAGTAAATAGTGAGGCAAGAAGTGGTTAAAATACACTCATGATGCTTAAATATGAGAAAAAATATTGCCAACCTACAATTGACAAGTGTACAAGCACCATGAAATATGATATATACCCAGGTTCGCAAGAATATTTCTCAATGGAAGACGGACAGAAGAACCCTGCTGGACAAAATACCTCACGACTATTCACTACAGCTGCCCAGACATCTGCTCCGCCACAACTATGGTTGGTCACTCCTGGAGGTGGTTGATAGCGATATCTGCATTTTAATAAATATTTCTTAGCTCATCAAGGCCAATGTAAGTAAAACCATGAATTGAGGCGAGCAATTCAAACATATAATCACTGTTGACGCTCTTTCTAACAGCTTAAGCTTTGAGTTTAGTCGGTATGACGGTATCTAATAGCTTAGGCTCTGAGTTCAAGCATTCCTGTTCAATTATGTTCTCCACCCTGTCAGTACTTTTGCACTCCATGCTTTTACCACACAGCATCATCTGATTTATCAAAGCATGGTTTCATCTGTCCCCAATCCCATGCAAGTAAGATAGCATGAGAGGGGAATATCTAATGCATGGCCCCCTCCATCCCAAAATTAAATAAGCTATATGATTTGAACTTTTGTCCCAAATAAACGAGAAATATCTTCCACTTCCAGTTATTGAATTCTTTTTCATAATAATTATCTTTGTTATTGCAATCAACTGTTGTTTGTAAGGAGTTCTTTTAAACTTGTCATGGGAGATGTCTTTTTTTTTTTTATTACAAAAGATTAAGCATGATTTCTAATTCTGTATAATGTTGAAATTAAACTAAAACTCTTGTGAAAATCATATGGAGTAAGTTTGAATGAACCATGCCTACTGACAATCGAAGATCACAATGTTTGAGCAAAAAAGCTCATTTGTTTAGGGATTGAGGGAACACTAGATAACGCCACAACACTCTTAGCTTTCAGACTATCAATTTTTCACAGGAATTTTTTGAACAAAGGGCAGAAGGAGAATAACTTACGGATCGCATATATTAGTATTTGGGTTGAGACGAGCAAGAGGACAGTAAGAGCCAGCAGGGCAAGCTTCAATGACAAAACAAAATGAGCAAATTTAGAACATTTGGCTCCACAATCCCGTACATGACGATAAATGCCTTGACCAAAACATAACTATTGAATCTCCCTCCTTTTCATTTAAGAAGTCCCTATCACTTTTCCAGATACTTGCCTAAGCGGTATCTATCTGAAATAGAGTACAGATTAATGAAGTAATAACTTTTCTCTTCGTGTTCATGCCAAACAAGTTGCATAGACCACGAAGTTTGCTTTCCTGGCGGTTACAAGTTTTTGTTAACAAAAATAAACCATGCATGTGAATCTCAGAATCTGTAACCTTAATATATGTGAATCAGGCCATAACATAAAGTCCCGCAAGATACAACAACTAATAACCACTTAAGCTTCAAGAATGTGCTGCAGATCGTTTTGCAAAGCTGCTTTTCTAGACTATCATCACACAGGGTTTTTCTGCAAGCTCCAGGTTATGTACAAGAAAAATTAATGGACATATAGGAAAGCACAAATTTAAAATTGGAAATGATCACATCTTATCACAATCACAACTAGTATATATATATATATATATATATATATATATGTATGTATGTATGTATGTACATATATTGAATACCGTGGTATATCTAGCACCTTTGGCCAAATGGTCCACATGATCTGTACAAAGCACCAGCTTGACATGGTCCAGCCATATTTTAAGCCTTCTAGCAGGTGGGTGTGACCCCAAACAGATTGGGGGCACATGATGACCATGCCTTCGCCACAAGCATTAGACACACACTAGTTAAACTAGCATTGCATTTTAATGGTAAACCAAGGAATTCATTTACTAGCCAGAAGGAAGAAAAGAAAAGTCAGATAGTTGATTGATGAATGACATTTGATATGGAAAAAGAATCATAAGGTAAAAAAGTACAACACTATTTGGTGCTTTGCCACATTACATGTAAATAAATAAAAAGGTTGCATATCAAACTTACGTATCATACAGGTGAGACCAGTTGGACAGAAGAAACCTTCACAACAAGGTTGACAATCGAAAGTTCTAAAAGGCATCTCATCTTTGTTTTTTAGATTGACCTCAACATCTTTCCCAACAGCACAAGCCCAACCCGGCTCGCATCCAGGAACCCAAGAGGTAAGATTACAGTTTGTGTTACCTTTCACATAACTAGACGTCTTAAATCCTTGTTTTTCAGTTTCTGAGACAACAGTAACGTAGAATTTTATATCTGCCGCAGTGCACAAGCGCCGTGCAATATTTCCTATAAATTCATGAACCCATCATCAATTGCGGAGTACTGTAACAAAACATTTAAAAGTAACCTATCCTGCATCAGCCTATTGAAGGGTCCTACATTGAACCCCTACTAAAAATAAATGGTCCCAGAAACCACATTGTGTCTTCAAGTAAATTATTATCTAGTACACCTAATCTATGTAACATATTATCAGTCTTCTTGTTTCTTCTTTACAGTATCTACAAGAATCGAAAGAAGTGCTATTACCATTGGTTTTCTGGATGCAGTTTGACAAGAATTTCGTATCATGAGAGAAATCAAAAGCTTCATTCCACTCAGCAGTTCTGGAATTGATGTAGCAATGATTAGAACTCGGAAAACAATCTTATATACTCTATTTAAAAGGAGAACTGAGTTAACTAGGGTGAGACTTTGCCACCTAGGAATCTTATTTTCCTATGTGCAGCCATTGATGGAGTCTAACTCCTGTAGTAACCACCTAACTCTGCAACCTCCCAGTCTTTCATAATATCTGAACCTAGTTTTAGTAATATTAAAAAATATGAAGACTTGAAGCATTTAGAACTAACCTAAATAATGCAGTTACATTCTAGAAAGGAAGACTCTTAACCTGAACATAACTGAACTACTATGTAGCTTTCATACAACATTTTCAATCGTAAAGCAGTACCATAGTCTTAAACTTAAGGAGAAACAATAAGTTTAAGAGAGACCTAAATGAATTAAACAAATGCTTGTCTATGAATTAATAACTTGAAAATGAACTTAGATGAATGGCAAAATTATAAGAACAAATGGATAAGAATACTACAACTTACATGTTTTTCATGCAGAAGCTAAGATCATTGATGGCATCATCATGAAAAAGTAAGGATATATCATTGAATCTAGTATAGATGGATTTGGTGACCTCGTCTAATTTGGCGGGATTTTTCTTGAGGGTGTCGGCATCAGGGTACTGTTGGGCGGTGGCCAAATGACTCGTTCCATTGGGTGATTGTATCCCCAAAATTATGGTGAGGAAGATGGTGAAAATCAGATTGATCTTCATCCTATTCCTTCGCTCCTTTGAATCACCACCTGAAGATGCGATTTCTTGTAGGGATGTGGTTGTTCATTGGAGCGGGTATCGTAGCTAGGGTATGATTCGAATGAAAAAAATCTGTTAGGTTTTGGATTTTCCATTTTCTCGTTTGGTGGTTTTCTTCGGAGAAAGAAATGGCGGGGAGACGAAGTAGGAAGGGAAGAGTGATGCTGGTTACTGTAACGATTAACGAAGCCTTTTCTGTCCGAATCGATTTTTAAAAAACAAGAGAAAACTACGTTTTTAGTCCCTATAATTTGTTGAAAGTTTCTATTTTTGTCCCTGTTATTTTTAAATTTTAATTTTCATTTCTATTGTTTATAATTTTTTTCATTCATGTCATTTATAAGTCATTTTATTTTAGTTCTTTATACTTAAAAGTAGTGTTTAACCTTAAGGATGAAAATAGAAATAAATTACAAATTATAAGAATGAAAACAACAATTTCAAAATTATAAGGATGAAATCCATAATTTTTAAGAAACCATGGGGACTACAAACGTAATTTACTATAAAAAATATGATTTGTTAAAAGTTATGATTTTCATCCTTGTGGTTTAGGAATTAATATTTTTGTTCTTATAGTTTGTAATTCATTAATATTTTCATCCCTAAACCTAACTCCAACCTTTAAGTACAAGGAACTGAGAAAACAAAGATTTGTAAACTACAAGAACCAAAACAATAATAAGTTATTATAAGAATGAAAATAGCAATGAATTGCAACATCACAAATTTCTACAAACCACAACTTTGCCCATATCTGAGAGCCGGGGAGGTTGTGGAAGGTTAATAGACTTTAGCAGGGGGAAAAACAAACAAAAATTCGTATCAGAAGTTTAATTTGTTTTAGGTGGTGTTTTGGATTGCTTATAAAAATAACTTATTGACTTATTCCGCTGTGACACCGGTAATAATCATTTTTGACTGTTTGAATAAACACTTTATACCGATGTCAAACTGGTAATAAAAAGTTCTTGAAAAAATTAAACCATTTTAACTTATAATAAGTTGATAAAGACTTTTATAGAAAAAACTTGAGTTTTTTCAAATAAGCAATCCCAAACATCCCCTTATATAATGAATCATGGGGGCCAAAGTATAAAATAAAGTAAATTACATTTTTGGTCTTTTATATTTGAGCTTACCGTCAAGTTTAGTCTCCACTTTAAACTAATTACACTTTTGATCCCTATAGTTATGATATTGTTTCACTTTTGCTTTCCTGTGCCTAATGGTGTTAACAAAGGTCTCCTAACTACATGACATTGTGTTATTTTTTTCATCTATTTAATTTTATATTAGAAAATTAAACAAAAACGTTATTATACAACATATATCCATCCACCTTTTTTCTTCTCCAACCAGAGACCTGTCAGCCAGTGGATTGGTCGGTTACGTTACTTACTCATCCCCTTCTCCATTCCTTCTATAACTCTGACCTTCTTCCTAGATTTGGGTTTTTTAATAGTCAAATAACAAATTCGGTGCCCTTCCTCTTTACACACGTCCCATTTTCGATCCCCCTTTCCCTTTCACACACATACACATACCATATCTAGGTGTTTTTACATATGTCAACAGATTAAAACTAAAATGAATCAATGACTTCCTTTCATGCTGCACGCACATACAGCCCATATTCATATGCTTTAAATATGTCAACAGATTAAAAATGACACAAAATAGTGACCTCCTTTCATGTTGTGCACACAACATACACACCATTGAAACAAACCTCAAAGAACTCCAAAAATATAACAATTATAGAGAAAAACAAACCCTAGTTCTTTATGTGTTTGTTTTTCACCATAATACAACAAAATGAGATATGCGATGGTGGTTCTTTATGCACCATATCTTGTATCTATAAACATACAACCGGCGATATTTCTAACATACGTATATAGAAATCAAGATAACTGACGAGTGTGTATGGAAAAGAGAAGGTGTTGCATGTGTTCATACACAAAACACATACATTTAGGTGAGCATCAGTGTCCAAAGAAGAAAGGGACACTAAAAATGTTATTTGACTATTACTTATCTTACCGACTAAGATTTTAATTCATGGCTTCTTATTCAACAATTTAATTTACCCGGTAAGCGTTAACCGAACAAGAGTGTCATCCTCACTTACCTTGTCATCTATCTTGCCAGATAAGAATCTCAGTCGTTGACATGCTAATTGTATAATGTAATGACTTTTTGGTATGAGACCTCTTAATTTCGATATGGGATTAAATAACAACCCATATCTCTTATACACATACCATAATCTTAATTAGGGAATCACTGGAGGCCAATAGTTACTGCATGTGGTACAACAACGAAAATGATGAAATTAAATCTAATCAATGAAATCAACTGGATTCTTAAACTTTATGCAGTTCCCGCATCAAACTTTTGAAATCTAATCATGGAAGTCAATGGGTTCTTGAGAACTGGCTTGTTTGTTTGTTTTTTGGGTTTTGGGGCTGTTCAGTGTTGTTGGCGTTTGCAAAAGGGAGAAAGGAGATCACTGGTGGGCACAGATCGAGGTGGAGGAAGAAACACGAAAAGGAAAAGGAAGGTAAACAGAGAGGCATATGGTGGTTTAGGGATCTGATTTGCGATTGCCGGCAAGGGGAAGAAGATGGTGGAGTTGCGATGGTTGTAGAGTAGAATTGTGGTCAGGGGCGGATCCAGCCTTTAAGCACCGGGGGAAAGGCCCCAGTCAAAAACCAAAAACTTTTGTTGACTAGCTTAAATTTTATATTTTCACCCTCGTCTTACATGGTTTCCTCCCAGTCCCATATGACCAAATGCTTCCCTCCCCCAAGCCCCATCCAACATGCTCCCACCCCATTAATTTTCTGGATCCGCCACTGATTGTGGTCGATGCTACATGGTTGGTGTGAGGTGGCTGCGACGGTGAGAAGGGAACAATGACGACCAGGAAGGAGGAGATCGAAATTATACGCTAGGTTTTGGAGGAGATAAATAAATGTGGGAGTGGGTTATAACATATATAAGGTTGGGTTACCAACTTAGTTTTAAGATCATATTTTTATATTTAAAACTTTACAACAAAATATTATGAAGATGAAAAAAATCTGAACCTTTACAGCAAAAACATAGTGAGAGTTACCTTCATATTGTTTTGCTATAATGTTTCAAGTGTAAAAATGTGGTATTGCGAGTCTCATGAAAACATAGTAGTCTCACATGATCCTATGTGTGTGTGTATATATATATATATATATATATATATATAGAGAGAGAGAGAGAGAGAGAGAGAGAGAGATGGATTATTATGCAACCATTTACGTTCCTATAACTCTTACAACCAAATCAAGTTGTGCTGACAAAGGGTAAGGATAAACTTGTTACTGGTTATGTTTCTACCAGATTGAAAAGGATACGGTTAAAGAAAATCTTATCCATTTATCCACTTATCCATTACCAGTTTACCCGAAATTTTAGTAGGTAGGGTATGTATAAACAATTTTTCGTTATCCATTACCTATTACGAGGTATATATATGTATGTATGTATTAATATATATAGATTAAAATATTGGTATTTAATAAGACTTGTGAATCCACTTAAATAATAGTAAATTTTCATAGCAAAAGAATGTGAAGGTAACCTTTATAGTTTTTTTGTTGTAAAGGTTTATATTTTTTTTACTTTTACAATATTTTGTTGTGAAGTTTCAAGTGTCATGAGTGTCACGAAAACAGATTGGTCTTGTGAACCCAACCATAATAATGAGTTGTATGGCACGTCACTCGCATCTCAACATGGTAACCTGATAATGTTTATACCAGTTACCCATATATGCTTGGGTTCCGATGAGAAGAAAAATAAAGATGAGAAGTATAAGAAGAAATCTTCATCATTGGCTGCATATTATGGTGAGATGCACTAGATTAGTCTTCGTATCAAACGTGATTCATGAGTGAGTTTGAGATTAAAGATGATCAAGAATCCAAATCTATTCTTATACTTCTCACCTTAACCCTCTTTCGCATACCCAGAAAACTAAATATTTAAGATGTTATATCTGAGATATCAAAATGAAACTTTTAAAAAGTACATTACTCAAAATAAAAATTGTTACGTTTTAATACAATTTACCTTAAAAATAATACCACAATCTCAATTATTGTTAATGATTAATTAGGTACTTGCCGACACATAATTAGGTGAAAACCTTTATGTAATTATATTATTAAATACAACCTTTTTGTAATAGAATCGCAATTTTTATAAAAACTCTTTTTATAAGTCCCATTTAATTTTTAACACGAATAATTGTTATATTTTATAATACTATAATGATACTCGTATAATGTAGCGAGATACATCTTGATTTTAATGTTTTATTTTATTTATTTTTGTCTCAATCGATGTTGTAATACGGTTTTATGTATTTTTAAGAAAACGATAATGTTTTTATTTTTGATAAATATAAATATGAAGATATAATAAAATTTTTGAAAAATATTATATTATAATTAATGTTTTTTTATATCACTTTAATTCATTTTCTATTTTTTTGATTTAATAATATAAATTTTTATTAAAGATAATAATTAAATATTTCGTTAAAACTTAATGATTATCCTGATTATATTTTAGATTTTTTATATTTAAAATGAGATGTTTATCCTTTATTTGATAATGTTTATCTGTAGTTAGTTAGATGAATTCAAACATGAAACTTTAATAAGTTATATTAAGACACAATTTACGTGTAATAATGAATTTTAAGTGATATGCATCAATAAACAATACTTCATGTATAATAAACGGTTTGTAAACGTTTCTGTCAAATGCTTTATAATATAGTATAGATAAAAGCTAAAAAAATATTTAAAAACCTAACAGAATATTATTTTATACAAAATTCAAGGTAAGAACTAAAATTTCTACACAAAAACTTCAAAGACGTGAGCATTTATCTCCAACAATCATAATATAATTTTTTATAAAATAAAGTATTAAAAATCAATATTTCAAAAAGGAAAAAATACACATCCAACTTCAAACAGTACTCAATTTAGTAATTATATCATTAAATTATTATATACATTTAATAAAATATTATTTATCTATTTTAAATATATTTTTAATAATTCTTAGAATTAAAATACTGTTTATCTATCTTATATACAGTTTTACATAATTATTCAAATTTAAAAATTTTATATTCACTTTTATTTTCTCTATTTTAATATGTATATTAACATAGTTGTTGGAGTAAATAAAAAAAATGCTAAAATCCCTAGAAAAATTATTTTGGTATAAGTTGTTATATGGTTCTTATAAAAACCTAGAACCAAAGGGAAATTGACTGAAATGAGTATTTCTCTCACTGTAATTGTCATTCTTTCCCTATGTTATCCACATGTCATTATATCTGCAAATGACACATCTATAATTCACGAAAATAGTTAGAAGATAAAAAATTACAATTTCTGTCTAAATTCGCAAGTGGCACCTCCGTGACTTGGGCATAAATTACGAAGGTGTCACTTGCGAACCTTAGCAGAAATTGTAATTTTTTTGTCTTTTAACTAATTTACAATAGTGTCATTCATAAAGACAATGACATTTAAGTAAAACAGAAAAAAAATAACCGAAAAACCAATCGAAATGAACATAATTAAAGTGGTATGCTTGGTACATACGTCCAAAATATTCACACAAAAATGAAATCGGCTGCTCCACTCCAGACATACAAAACCCCAACGTTGCAGGTAGCAGCGGGCCAGCGGCTCCATTCAGTAGTTTGTTGCATAGCCGTCCCAGCACGGCAGTCGACCGCCACCTCCGCCTGCTATCCCAGGTAAACCAAACCTAATTTTGAATCTCAACTTCCTTCTTTTCTTTTTCATCACTCATTGGAATTTTCACCTCTTCGATTAGTATTATCTATCTGTTGATTGTTTTGATCGCCTGACCGGAATTGCGAGAAAACCCTAGGATGTTTCAGTGTTTTGGTTCCTGTTTGTCGGTATCTGTTTTCACAGATTCGGCCATTGTTGGAATTATTCGAGCATTAAATTTGGATTTGTTGTGTATCAATATCGTTTTCCAATTATCGTTATAACTGCTAGGGTTGTTGGAATTCTTCATTTCCCTTCCCGATCGATGAAAGGGGGAGCGGATGATCTCGGACCTTTCACATTGATCGGGGAATTTTATAAAATCCTCACTTAGGACCATGGCCGCCTAGGCGTTAATAGTCCATTCACTACCTCGATTAGTTAGCACTGTGATCCCTGTCCACCAAACTTTTAATTTCTGGCCAAAATTATAAATATAATTTGAAGAAATGAAACGGGGTGAATTGGCTTTTCTCAACTTATGCTCATCACTGGATACTTTTTTCAACTAGACGGTAACTTTTCTAATCCTTTTATCAATAGAACGATGGAAATTGTTATTTACATAAGTAATTCTACCAGATTTAGTATCGAAATTTTAGTTCTGTTATGTATGGATGGTCTAATAACAATTACAGTATATATATATTGTATGTGTTCAAATAAACCATTTATGCATCCCCTTAACATCTACATAATCCCCACATAAGCAATTAAGCGCAGAAAGGTCTCTTGAGCACCTAGCTCTGGTTAACGGTTTCTTAAGCACTGTTTGACCATTAAGTGTTTGACTTGATTGGTCCAGTGCGCTGCCTTTTCATTTAGTCACGGTTTCAAATTCAATTCAGATCTCCAATTTGCCAATTCAAATTCAGAATGCCTGAACTTCTGAGGATAAATAAGTGTTGGTTTGTACCTTTGCATGAACAAAAAGAAAAGGCACCTTAGTTGGTTTAATTTAATGAACGACATTGTGGGTTTAGGATATCTTTGTTTGTTCATCTGAATTAATACATATATTGCATTGTTACATCTCTCCTATAGGGATATTTTTGTTTGCGTAGATAGATGGCACTCAACGATGGTGATAGAGATGAGTTAGAGACCGTGCCTGACCCTGCTACTTGGACCTTATCAGAGGAGAATACCTTTATTAATATCATGGCTAAAGAGGTAAAACGGGGAAATCGGCACTCAACCACGTTTTCAAGGTCAAGTTGGTCTTTTATTGAACGAGAGTTCTATGAAAAAACCAACAGGAGGTACAACCATGCTCAGTTCAGGAATAAGTACAACCAATTAAGGATTCACTATTTATGGTTTACCAAGCTGTTGAAGGAACCTGGCTTTACTTGGGACCCTGTGCTTGGAACTGCAATTGCAGCTGATGATGTATGGGAATCATATTTGAAGGTAAACTTACCTTCTTGACTTCAGAATCTCCTTTCATCATGGTAAAAAATGAATGATTTTTACCTTCAAAACTGAAAATATTACTCTACTTTGTGTTGGAAAAAGATTTAGAACTATATTTTAGTTGGTTCTTGTTTTTTGTTACAAACTATTGTTCTTGCATAAATGCAAATAAAATACTTACTTTTTCAAGAATGAGCTATTCTGGATGGATTTTTGAATGTAATATGTAGTAGCTGCTATGAATTAAGTATAAAACAATTTTAGGGTTCTTATCAATTCGATAGTTCAAACTTGTTTTCATTATCTCAAACATATGAACCTTTTTTAGTAGAATGTAAACTAGTTAGATAATGTGGTTTAGATTTAAATGTAGACGAACAAGAAAGCAAGGAGATTCCGGAAGAAAGGGTGCCCGATGTACAATGAACTAGTAATCATATTCTGCGATACAGCTACAGAGTACAAAGATGCATATCCACTTACACGGTATCCTTCTCATAGCGGTGAGAAGGTCGATCTAGAATACGAATCAACTAATGAAACTCCCCAGGCTTTTCCAGTCGGTAGTAGCAGCGCTGGTAAAGATTGTCAAAGTGTTGGAAAAAGGCGCCGGTCCCCATCCCCAATCCCGACCCTCCATCTTCACAAGAACAAAGAGGCAAAGATAGATGAATCTCTGAAGGAAACCATTAGAATGACAGTTTCAAACAAACAAGGGTCAGACCCCATAAGTGATAGGACCCAGAATCTTGAAGGATGTCCTGAACCCAGTTCTTTCTCTATCACCAACTGCGTCAAGTGTTTGGAATCGATACAAGATGTGGATACAACTACCTACATAAAAGCAATTAAAATGTTTAAAGATGTGGATTGGAGAGAAATGTTCATGGCAATGTCTGCACAAAGAAGATCAGATTGGTTGGCTAGCTTGGAATGATCAGCAAGATTTGCAGGTATGCCTTCCACTTTAACATAATTCTTTTGTTTGTACGTATAAAGACAGATTCATGACAGGCTTAATGAGCTTAACCGGACTCACAGCTTATTCGGTCGGATAGACAATACGATACTTCTTTGGTATTGACTTGATGATAAAAAAAATTAGCTTATTCAGTAAGTTTCTACAAAGAAGTTTTATGCAGAAAGCCATGTTTTTTCAACCAAACTTGCCCCTCCCAATTAAACCATTAAGAACTTAATAGAAAACACGGCCAAATCCAAGATGGGTACTAAAAAAAGGGAAAATTTATGAACAATCACCCAAATACCATATCTAACTTAATAGTAGAATTCACACACCATAGGTGGCCCTACGAAAATTACTTCCTGATGGGTCCATTAGGACCTAAAAAGTCAACTTTTCACTTAATATGTCAACAAGGAACATAGATTTTTCTATGGCCCACCTCAAAAATATAGATACAGGCATACATACAGCCCCTCTAAATCTTCCAAGAATCCTCATTTATCTCATTCTTTGTCTTCAACTCATCTTCTTCCACTTGCATCAACAATGACGTGAACGACATGTTAGGAAAAAGGTCGAGTTCCGACACCCCTTGTGGGTTCTCCGGAACCACCGTCTGAGCAGCACCTCCTCCTCCGGCGAACGATGAGGGAAACAGAGATGGATCGACGTGGTGAAGTAGCCATTCGATGGTCTGGCCGTCGGTACGGTGACCCAGCTCTCGGGTGAGCTGGAATATGCGAGCCGCACACAGCGCCGGGACCCTGACTCTCCGGCCTCTCCCGTTGACCTTGGCGTGGCGGTCTTTCTTCCTCTTTGACTGTTTGTTTGTGGGGTTTTCAATTGAAAGTGGACTATTGGAAGGAACGAGTTGATGATGGTTGTCCACGGAGGAAGACGGCGGAGGTGGCGGTGGGGCTTGATCAAATCTGTGGTTGAAGATTTTGTCTGGGGCTGGGTCCATGGGACTTTTCTAGGGTTTTTAGTGCAAAAAGGGTAAGGTTAGGCTTTTTGATTCTTGGGAGATAGAGATAAGATTTGGATTCGAATTTGGATTTGAGTTTATATAATCAATGTAAACTATTTGTGTTTTGTGGCAGAGATTTTGAATTCCGAAATTATTGATTTGGTTTTGGGCCTTTTTTGAAAATTGAATTTCAATTAACAAATAATTACTTACAAATTAATTCTTTTATCTCTTTACATTACATCATTAATCAAATTTAGGAGTGTTTGTGGTGCCGTTAACCGCATTGCGTATATGATTCGAACATTTTTACATACTACAAACCGTACCTTATATACTTCAAACCGCAAAAAACCATACCATATTTTCTTAAACATAATGCATTTCAATCAAATAAATATAAAATCACAATTTTAAAATAAATTCAACAATGACGTTTCTATATTTTATACAATAAAATACGTAATTAAAATGGTATAATGCAAATTATATAGTTCGGTAAAAGACAAATGAAAGTAACTTAAATAAGAAATTTGTAACCGTAAAAATTAAAAAAAAAACTGAAATTAATAAATAATTAATAAATTATTTTTATTTGATAAATGATTATATGTCTTAATATATATATATATATATATATATATATATATATATATATATATATATATATATATATATATATATATATATATATATATAACATATGCGATGCATCACGAAAGTTTTAAACCGTGTTTTACGATGCGATTTGACGGTTTAGCTAAACACCCATGACCAAATTTACCATCAAACCGACACATAATGTAGAACTAAATGAAAAAAAGTTAGATGAGGATTGGTTCAATTTATTTTTCCAACATTTTCAAAATAAAAATAGTATTCTAATTTTCTGGAGGTAACAATGCACACATGTTTACTTGTATATATGTATAGAAATTGGATTCTTAGTTGTTTTTTAAAAATGATACCAAATAATTTCTTGAGTAAATCTAATTTTGATCTTTGAGGTTTAATGAAAAGTCTGAACTTTGATAAATTTATAAATTATCCTTACGTTTTGCATTTTAATATGAAAATAGTCTCTAGTCCTTACGTTTTATCAAACCGCCATAAAGGCTAAAAAAAATATCCAAGTGGATGACCAATCACCAAAACAACAGGTTTTGCACATTGTTCATAAACTATAGTCACTCCACGGTGACATTAATAACCAAGGCCCAAGAAGATGTCTATCCACTGTGCTCATGAAACAAATTTAAGGCACACGTGTCAATAAATTTCCAATAGATTTTACTATCTCAAGGTATATTGATCCCACTATGCAAACCTAAGCACATATCCAAAACAATATCACATGTAACAAACGATATTTACAACAAGTAATCATTTGCGATACCAAAACCATGAAACCATAATCAGTACTTTAGAAACATTTATATATTATCCCACAACAGTACTTTAAGCGACTTTTGAAGTGAGTAAACTCGCTTGCAAAGTCGCCTAGGATTCTGTTTGAGCTGCACGATTTCAACACTTAACATCTAACTAGATATCCTTATTTGATCATCCCCAAGTCGATTTGAAGGTCCAAAAACATAAGGATCAAAGTCCAAAACCATTTTAAACCAACCTGACAATAATTCATGGATTAATCCATCAAAGCTCATCAAAATTCAATAATCTAAGCTTCAAAACTTGAAACCCTTGATCTCAAATTGAAATATCAACAATGGTGGGTTTCTTAGTAGAAAACATTGGTAAAATACGAAGAGCGATCCATATCCATTAATCTACTATGATTTCAACCATTACACTCAAAAGTGATAGGAAATCCCCAAATGGAAATCAGAACTCCATTAATGGAGGCTCTAAACTTGAGGAAAGAAGCTTTACTTTGAGGATAATGAGTTTCTACTCCGAAATCTTCACTTCTTCAATAATCTCCAAACGGAACCAAATCCCCCCAACGATTTGCGGGTTAGAGTTTCTGAAAGTTTTAGCAATGGGGACCATTTGTCCTTGTTAATGTAATTTGCAGGTCGAGTGTGGGAGGTGGATGAAAACGTTTCAAACCTAGAATATGCAACACCCCCCCCAATCTTTGTCTTACTTTTTTTGCTTCTTCTCCATTGCTTAAAACCATTTGTGATGTCTTGGAGTTTTGTTCAGAACATAAAAACCCATATTTTTTGTGTTTGTTTTTGAACGGTGGTATGTCCAAATAGTTTCGAATCAATAAAATGGTGCTTTTGTCCATATGTTGGTTTTAGTAACTTTCTTATTGTTATGCTTTTAAATGGTAAAGGTGAGGTTGAGTTGACGAGTTTTGGACCATTCGGGTGGTGAGAGTGAGGTTAGCTAAGGCAAATCCTATCCCTATGGTTTTGTGTATGGAGGAGCGGGAAAGAAGGTCATCGAAGGGAAATGGAGGTGAAGGGTTAGTCCCGATGATGCAGTGAAATGCTTTCGTCCCTGTGATATATATATATAATGATGTTGTATTGTTTTTTGAAAAAAATAGGGAAAACAAGAAAAAAAGACAAAATTGTCCTTCATTCTAACAGAGATTTTTAGTGTAGTTATTGACAAAAAGACCACTTTCAAAACAAAATACAAAGCGAAAAAACATTTTGGAAACTTATTGAAATTTATGTCCCAATGACTAAAATGAGAGTTTACTCCATTTTCTTTGGCATCCTATTTTATTTGTCTTTTATTTAGAAACAAATATTTTTAAGTTACTTTACTACTATAATAAATGGGCCGGCAAAAAAAAAAAAAAAATACTCGATTAGCCCCCAAGATTCGAAGGTAGGCCCATTATAGTAAAGTATACATACATATACGTACATACATACAGGTGTATATATATATATATATATATATACATATTGACTTGGGATCATATGAGATCAAAGGTTTTTCGTGAGACCCGTAAGACCAATTCTCAATCCTTGGATTAAATTTACAATCTGAACATTTATAATCACAAGATTGCCACGAGACTTCTCAATAATCACAAAATTGACACTATGCAACTTTAGACCATTAGATCATTCGCTTATAAAGTTGATCAATGAATATAAATTGGTCTTACGGGTCTCACGAAAAAACCCTTGGTCTCACGTGAATCCAACCATACACACACACACACGCGCACACACACACACACACACATATATATATATATATATATATATATATATAGGCAGGTTTACACGAAACGTTGACTATTTAAGAAAATAAGAAAAATGTCGTCAATGTACAAAATCATATATGATTCACGTAATAAATCTTACATGATTCGGATGATTTTACCCTGTGACTTAAGGCCTCAAAAGTCGTCCGCTTCCATTTGATGTAAAATCACATATAATTTTGTACATTGTCAACATTTTTCTTGTTTTCTTAAATAGTTAGCGTTATAATTTGAACATTCATTCTCTCTCTCTCTCTCTCTATATATATATATATATGTATATATATATATATATAGAGAGAGAGAGAGAGGGGGGGTTGTTAATTATTTGAGAATTCCAAACTTTATAATATTTGTAAGATATAGCTTAAGTCATAAGCCTAAGATAATTAATATTATTTATTAAGTAAATATTAATGCATTAGAAAATTCAAATTTCATACATATCTCTCCTCTCTTCGTACACGTACACACACATACTATTAAACGTGCACATAGACTAAACACAATGTAAACAAACTTGAGAAATTTGTTATTGGGATGTTTACATGAGGTTCAGAAGTGGTAAATTCTAAATTTAGTTTTTTATTGGTTTAGTTGGTGTTTATAATATGTTCACAAGTTATACCAGATTTCTTTGATTGGTAATGTATTCATAATGTGTTCACAAACTACAATAATATTTTAAAGATTTGTTCATAATATGTTCACCTTGTGTATACATATAACTATGTGCATATATGTTACAGAGAGGAGAAAAAAAGTTTTTTAATATTAAATTTAATTTTTTAACTAATTTTTGTGGTGTAAATGGATCTCATTTCTGAAAATACAACCAACATACAACTATGTTTTTTTTATTAATCTAGATATTCAACTTGTTATGCGAGCCGACTAATCCCAGGACGACTACTTTGCTTTGCAGATAGACCGAAATTACTGCATTTGAACCTTCATGACCACAAGAGGATTTTTATTCCTCATTGGATTTGAACCTGAGACCTCAAGGTACTTTTGACATTCGGATTCAAGCTCAAACCAATCAGACACCACCCTTGTGGTTCAACTATGTTAAATATAATAACAAATGGTTTTAAGATAAAACATATGCTCATTGATTGTTATATGATGTTTCAAATTAAAGGCTATTCATAATAAGTAGGTTTACCCAAATTGCTTAAACCACTTTGTGGAAAAGATTGTTATTTAATTTAGGGGATGTTTATTAAACGTTTATCCGGTATGTGTTTATCGGGCAATTTTCCTCACCAGACGAACATGACAAGACCCAAGAATCTTACCTGGTAAGAACGATGATAAAAATAGAGAGTCTTACCTGGTAAGAGAGGCTGACGAATCTTACTCGGGTAAGCGCTTACCAGATATATTGTTGCATACAATATCATATTAATATACTATAATCTTACCCAAAAAAATAAATTATAGTGTTGGCTTCTAACGCTAAGCACTTTCTGGGTAAATATTTAGGTAAACAGTCCCTTATTTTATCTCTTATTTTTTTTTTACTTTACACTGTTATCTTATTAACATACATAATTATATATTAATTAATTAAAATATATTTAGAAAATACCAATTTTTAATTTATTGATCTAACCCTATATTTATATATCTATTGATGTCAATTCATCAATGAATCACTATAATTCACTATGAAATTTTGTCTATACATTGATGTCAATTCATTAATGAATAATTTATATCATACCAAAAGTTCTTAAATACAACATTTTTAACTTCAAAAGTTTTTGTTGGGTAATGATGGATTTCTTGATCAGCTTACGTGCACCGACTAATCCTCTCAGTAATTAATCACGAACGGCTTAGTTAGAATCATCACAGATAAACATTCATGACGACAAGATTTTGGGCATATAACACCTGGATTCGAACCCCAGATATAAACTAAACAAGTTTAGTTTCATGATGTGGACACGGAATCTAACTCATTTGAATAAAATTTTAATTTCTAGAATGAACTAAAATCATGACCATTCCAATAATAGAGGTTTTATGTTTTTAAAGTGAGCTTAGAGGTCAACACCTTACTTCATAAGATGTATACAATCTTTCTTACCTATATTTGTTATTATATATATATATATACATACACACACACACACACATATATATATATATATATATATTGTTATAATATTATAACATAAAATTGATTCTCACAATAATACCATATATTATATATTAATTTTAAAGCGGCATACTGATCTTCGCCTTTTTTATGTCTTGGACATTTAAGTTTTAACGAACAAACTAAATCAAGATCAGCTAGAAACGGGTGTTTGCATACGTTTGTACATCCAGTAATACTAATTTTAACAATATTTTTCTTTATATTAATATCCGACTTCTAAACGTACAATTTACTTTTTATTCAAAAAAGATAAGATATAAATACAACAGTAGATCTCTTCAGCAATAAATATACACGATATATATATACACGATATATATATATATATATATATATATATATATATATATATAATTGATGTGAAAATTGATTGTCCGAGTCAAAGTCAATGCTCGACTTATCAACAATTATTTTCTGAATTATTGAGATGAAAATGAGGTGGGTATTTCTTTTAATTGTACAAAAAATATTTTTTTTTAGTTTAATTGAAATTTTGAATGAGAGCGTTTTCATGTGGTCCCATGTCAATTAGTCTCTAATGTTGTATACATACTAAAATAATTTATAACAAAGATTCATATACGTTTTTAATTCATTAAATCTTGTTTGATGATATTAAATCACTATATTTTAAAAGCTAAAACTGAAAATTGGAAGCTAAATTTCTATTTAATAATGATCAAAATATTTGAATATATATGAATCTGAAGAATATTTAAAAAGTAACTTGTATAATTTAATATATTCATGAAAATGTGAATATACATGCCACATATAGAGAGATAGACAAGAACTTTACTTTATAAACCACGTTATTTGTATAAATTATACAAACTTCATTCAATCAGTCATAAATTTTCATTTTATTCATTTTTTTTGTAATTATGAGAGGTTGATTATATATTTTTATTGTGGAGAGTGTTAATCATGGATATTATCATCTTTATTATATTAATTTTAAAGARATATATGAAACAGTTTCATTAAAATTTCATAACCATATATGAAACAATTTTATAACCATATATAAAACAATTTCTTTAAAAAATATTATATGAAACAATTTCATAATTTTTTTTCATAAGATTAAACAATGAAATCGACGGATGATGGTGGTTTGCACAGTTTGTACTTGATATGAGTGGTTTGCATTTGATCGCTATCCCTCCCCCTCTCTCTCTATATATATATATATATTAGCCAAATGCTTTATAAGATAGTATAGATATATATATATATATATATATATATATATATATATAGGG
>NC_037538.1:3163131-3176269 GCF_001531365.2 Cynara cardunculus var. scolymus
AAGTTAAAATTTTGGTATAATCATAAAATATGAGTGTGATAATCATATGATATGAGTGTGATACTTATGTGATAGAGGTGTGATATGAAGAAAAGATGTTAAGCCATGGAGATTATCATGAACGAAGGAGAAAAAGATAACTACCAAGAGAAAAACGTGGAACGTGAAAATATAATTATGGTTAATTAAAATAAAATAAAAATTATAAAAAATTACTTAATTACATTATTGTCCTTATTAAATTATTTATATATAATAAAAGTTAATTTATTAATTAAAAAAGTTTGAGGTTATTGGGTTGTTCTCGCGTTCTCGTAAATCACATGGGTTCTCGTTTGAACCTCCACCTATATATATATATATATATATATATATGTGTGTGTGTGTGTGTATGTGTGTGTATGTGTATATATATATATATATATATATATATATATATAAACGAAGGATCGTGTGAGAATAAAAGTTAAATACTGTGTAAAGCAGGTGATCGCCTTGGGATTAGTCGGCTCGCATAGCGGGTTGGATATCCAGGTTAATAAATAGAATTTCTATTTAAAAGTGTTGCAATAAATTTATGGGACGTTTTTAAGTGTTTTAACAAATTTATTAAGACACTTTAACTCTTTTATACAACACTATTTAAAAAATACCCTATAAACAAAATTGTCCTATAAAAATATGAGTTTATAGGACATTTCTAAAAAATGTTATATGAAATAATTAACATGACACTTTCTTTCAAAATCGTCATAAAAAAACTTAAAAAAACAGTTAAAAACATTCTATAAACTTACTGTAACATTTTTAATTTCAACGCTTTTTGATTCGATCATATAAACTTGTGTACTATAAAATATTCTTTTAAAACGCTTTTTCAT
The DNA here is from genome assembly GCF_001531365.2 of Cynara cardunculus var. scolymus. Classification (NCBI taxonomy): domain Eukaryota; kingdom Viridiplantae; phylum Streptophyta; class Magnoliopsida; order Asterales; family Asteraceae; genus Cynara; species Cynara cardunculus. The sequence goes on from NC_037538.1 coordinate 3,164,013, forward strand.
TTTAGACGTCCTATAAAATCAATTTTATTATAGTAAAATACTTACAGATCCATAAGTTAAATTTAAGTATATTAATTATGAACTTATATCATATATACATATTTACGTAAATACTAATGCATATAATTAATTTAACAAATGACTAATAATTTGATCAAACATATGTTATTTGGAAAAAGGATATCGGGTTGGACTTGTGAGTCGGCAGACAACATGTATGGGGGAACCTATGAAGGTTCCCATGGAGTCTCTTTTTGACTAAAAATTCGGTATCATCTATTCGTAAATTCATGTTTTACCCGTTGTATATAACTTGTGTACATTTATATATACTGATTTTCCCAAAAGATTATAGTGCTACACCCTCAACCGATTTTAGCATATAGATTTTTTAAGGTATGAAAAATATGTACAGATTGAATTTTGAGGGGTGCTCCGGGATATTATCAACCAAAAAACTCTTCAAAAAAAAAAAAATAGAATTCTACTAAAAACACCGATTGCACGAGTTTGCAGGCGTTTGATCAAACTTAAAGGCACAACCGCTCGACAAAAATCGTGGATCCACCGTTTGTGCATTTGTGCATCTCGTTTTATTAAAAAAAAAACCATTTATTAAATATATATGTTTTTCTGTTTATGATTGTGTGTCGTGTATTTTGTTGGTCTGTTGATGATTTTTTACAATAAAAAAATTGATGAATTAATTAAAAAATGGTGCTTGGGTAAGCAAAAACTATAAGAATAATGACGAAAATAATATATAATAAATAAATAAATAAAGTATAAATAAAGAATGAATTTATGAATCTATTTTTTCTTAAATGAAAAAAAAAGTCTTTAAATGCAAGTGTCTGCTTGCATAAAGTCTTTAAAGTAAACCAGATTTGTCTCCTCCTAATTTATGCACCCTCGTGGTCCAACCAAATTGTGGAATTTTTATATTTTATTATTATTATTATTATTACAACATATTTAATGTATTCAATGTTAAAATTTTATATCAGTTAATAGTTATCGAATGATTTGATGCAGAATGATATAATGTAAAATAAAATACAATTGTTTAGTAATTATTTACAGTGAAATTAGAGCGCTTAATGGTTAAGTGAGGTTCGTGATACAAAATCATTAAGAGACATATTTTTTTTTTGTCAAATAAGATTCAACTTTTAACGATTCAAATGTTGCATCTTAATGGAACTATTAAGAGATAAAGAAACAACCTTTTACTCTTTTTATAAAAAATAGTATGATAAGATTCCAAACATTTTCACAAGATTTATGAAAAAGAATCGAACAAAAAAATGGTATTTACAATGCAAATGGTATTTGATATCATAAGAATCTTGAAAATTCCGTTCAAATCGTTCCTAAACGTGTATTTTGCTTGCTAAGAAATGAGATAGGTAGAGTAGAATAACAAACATCGAATATAACAATTAACCATACCATTAAATTAGGGTTTGCCAAATTATTAAGAATTACTTAGAAAAAATAATTTTAGATAACTAGAAGGATACTCGTGTAATGTAATGAGATAAATCTTGAGTTTAATGTTTAGTTTTTATTATTTGTCTCTATCGATATAAAACGATTTTATGTGGTTTGGGAAATCGAAAATGTTTTTATTTTTAAATGAAATATAAATCTAAAGATAACATAAAAATTTGAAAAAAAATTAAATCGATATTAATATTAAATTAATTATTTAATAGTTCTCGTTTTTTTATGTAACTTCTTTAATTCAATTTTTGATTATAATTTAATTTAGATTTAATAACAAAGTAATTTATTTTTGATTTAACAATATAATTTTTTATAATATTAATAATTAAATATTGCGTTAGAACTCAATGATTATCTTAATTATATTTTAGATTTTTAATATCTAAAATTGATGTTTATCTTGTATTTGATTATATTTACCTGCAGTTAATTAGTTACACGAATTTAAAAATGAAGATTTAATAAGTTATACTTACGTAAAATTACTTGTAATCTTGAATTTTAAATAATATATATCAATAGATAATATTTTATGTATAAAATTATTTTTTAAATTTTTTATCAAATAATTTGTTACAACAGTAGTTTTACCATTTTAAGCAAAATTAAAGAAAAAAAAAAGGCTTGCGGTCATCCTTTGGGATATTCGACGAGTTGGATGCGGCGAATAGGATTCCCTTTTAACCTTTTGGGAATCTCCACTGGCTGCTCACCTTCCTCACTTGTCAACGCTGTAAACCCTAAATCCATTACACATCTCCCAATTCACATAAAGATCCAAATCCATGCATCATCTACTTGTACCGCACAACTCCCTACAGCATTTCCAAGATGGGTCTGTCATTCGCTTATATAAACACTTCCTCCTCACTCAAGAAAATATATCAACAATTCAGCAAAGAAACCGTTTCACACAGTACTGTGTGGAAGACAATTTATATATAATCATCAATGCCTGAAATTGAAGGATCTCCGGGGACTTCCATGCATGGAGTCACCGGACGGGAGCCGGTGTTGGCATTCTCCGTTGCGTCTCCAATGGTTCCCACTGATTCCACCGCAAAATTTGATCTTCCGGTGGACTCTGAACACAAAGCCAAGGTCTTCAAGCTTTTCTCCTTAGCAAAGCCTCACATGAGAACCTTCCACCTTTCATGGCTCTCTTTCTTCACCACCTTCGTCTCCACCTTCGCCGCCGCTCCGCTCGTCCCCATCATCCGTGACAACCTTAATCTCACCAAATCCGACATCGGAAACGCCGGTGTTGCCTCCGTTTCCGGCAGCATTTTCTCCAGGCTTGTTATGGGTGCCGTCTGCGATATGTTGGGACCTCGTTACGGATGCGCTTTCCTCATCATGCTGTCTGCTCCGACGGTGTTTTGCATGTCGTTCGTGGAAGACGCGAGTGGCTACATCGCGGTGAGGTTCATGATAGGGTTCTCGTTAGCGACCTTTGTTTCTTGCCAGTATTGGATGAGTACGATGTTTAACAGTAAGATCATTGGGTTGGTGAATGGAACCGCAGCCGGGTGGGGCAACATGGGGGGCGGTGCCACGCAGCTCCTGATGCCGGTTTTATTCGAGATTATCAAGAAGGCGGGGGCAACGCCGTTCACCGCGTGGAGGATCGCGTTTTTTATACCCGGATGGCTTAATGTGATCATGGGGATATTGGTGTTAACTCTTGGTCAAGATTTGCCAGATGGTAATCTGGGTGCTCTTCAGAAGAAGGGTAATGTCGCTAAAGATAAATTTGGCAAGGTATATTCAGATCGGCCATTACTGGAAAAACAAGAAACTTTAAGAAATTATCATTTGGTTTAATTTGATTTTGATTATGATTGGGATCTTGATTTCAGGTTTTATGGTACGCTGTGACGAATTATAGGACATGGATCTTTGTACTTCTTTACGGGTACTCTATGGGGGTCGAATTAACCATTGACAATGTCATCGCTGAGTACTTCTATGACAGGTTTGTTAAATATAAAATGTGATATGTAAAGACGTTGCAATAGGTTTATAGGACGTTTTTAGTCGTTTTAACAAGTTTTTTTAGGATATTTTTAAAATAAAGTGTCATATTAGCTATTTACAGATAACTTTCGAGAAATGTCGTATAAACCATCTTTTTATGTCATGTAAAATAGTTAACATGACACTTTATTTCAAGAGCGTCCTAAAAAACTTGTTAAACGTCCTATTTACCTATTGTAATACTTTTAGATACAAAATTTTTAGGTTTGGTCCTATGAACTTAAGTATTATATGTTCTAGGATGATTCTTTATTTTAGGCCTAGATCTTTCTGTCCCTTGTAATCACCAATAACAAAACCATTTACAGGTTCGATCTAAAGCTTCACCTTGCCGGAATCGTTGCGGCCGTCTTCGGAATGGCAAACATCGTTGCTCGACCATTCGGAGGATTCACATCGGATTTCATGGCCAAAAAATGGGGAATGCGTGGCCGTCTCTGGAACCTATGGCTCCTCCAGACCGCGGGCGGCATTTTCTGTCTCTGCCTAGGTTTAGTCAACTCCTTACCGTTAGCCATCACCTTCATGATCCTGTTTTCCGTCGGAGCTCAGGCGGCATGTGGTGCAACATTCGGCATCATCCCCTTCATTTCCCGCCGGTCACTTGGTATCATCTCCGGCATGACAGGAGCAGGAGGAAACTTTGGTTCTGGTCTAACCCAATTAATCTTCTTTGCAAACTCACAATTCTCAACAGCCAAAGGGTTGTCGTATATGGGTGTCATGATCATATGTTGTACACTTCCGGTGAGTTTGGTTCACTTCCCACAATGGGGGAGCATGTTTTTGCCACCTAGTAATGACGATGTCAAAGGTAGCGAAGAACATTACTATGTCTCTGAGTGGACTGAGGAGGAGAAGCAGAAAGGTATGCACCAAGGAAGTCTCAAGTTCGCCGAGAACAGCCGGTCGGAGCGTGGAGGGAAGGTGGCGTCGATTCCGACGCCGACGAATGTCACTCCTAACCATGTTTAGCTTCAATTTTCCACTTCATTTTTCTTCTAAAAATACGAACTTGCAAGACTAATGTTATATCAAATATTATATAGGTATACATATGTATATTGTTTATATTTTCTTCAAATGTATTATATATGTAACTTATATATATATATATATATATATATGTATTATATATTTCGCAACACGTGTTACGTAGAGATACTGTTGGAAAATATGTAAACCTATATGGTTGCACACAAAGAATATCTTTGATTTTATTTATAGAAACCGGATTAAATCAAGTTGATCGTTGATATAACTATTTTTGAAGGATAAATGTGAAAATATGTATTGAAACGTAATTATGATAATTAAAGAATTTTATCTGTAAATATGTGTAATTATATTAAAATATAAGATGATTATATATATAAATACCATATAAATAAAATGTTAGGCTAAAAATCAATTCTGATTGATTAAATCTTTTAGAATTTAGCTTTTCAGAAATTATACACATATAGATCTACGGTTCTTGATTTAGCACCCAATGAAAGATCTGAGCATGTTCATGTGTGGATTACTGATAGAGGAAATATCCGTCAAGATTTATACTAGTTTTGTAAAGGTACATAAATTCTCAACACTCTATGATGTGTAATTTTAATTAAATACATTGAGTTTTAGATTTTAAAAAAAAATCTAACTTATTTTTAATCAAAACATTTAATTTTCCGTACCATTATTGGTTACAAATTTACATTATATCCCAACAATATATATATATATATATATATATATATATATAGAGAGAGAGAGAGAGAGAGAGAGGGGGAGGTTGATTATTATACAACCTTTGACATTTGTGCAACCAATACAACTCAATCTCAACCGTCCATTTCATTTGATTAATATGTGATTTTATAGAAGTTTTGATTGTTTTCTGATATAAAGTATTGATCATAATTAATGAACCATATCCATCTTCCATAAATATTCAAATCATAATAAATGAACTCTCATCATTTCCATAAAATTCTCAATTTATTGGGTTACAACAGGTTGTATTTGAAACAATCTCTCTCTCTTTCTATATATATGTATTTGGCCGCTATTATTTGTTAAGCACATTCTAATTGACTTGGTGTTCATATATAGTCGTTTGTGACGGATCTAGGTTAAAATTGACCGGTTTGGATGTTTGTTGGCCATCATTGTCTCTCTTTTGGCAAAGGATGTTTATCTTAATCCCTCTCTTAATGTTTAATTAATTAATTAACCATAATTGCAAGTGAGATTACATCAATACAAAGCAAACGGATTCGGTCGATCCCTCACTTAAAGATGCATACATGAACGGTTAAACAATTTTAGATTAACAAAAATCAATAACCAATCTAAAAAAGAACCGGTTAAAAATGTCTAGAGTTAATACTTGCGAGAAAGAAGATGGGGAACAAAATCAAATTGAAAACCGATTATTATGAAAGCATAATCGGAATAAATAAAATCAACAAACCCAAATCCCGATTCCTTCTTAAAACCCAAATTCGATTTCTATCAAGGGTTTCACAAGTAACAAATTGAACAAAATGGAAGACGAGAAACAAACCCACATGATCAAGAACACAATCGATTTCTTCAACATATTGAACTGAAGAAAATCGAAGATGAGAAACAAATAAATCGATCGATTTGTTCAACGTATTGAACTGAAGAAAATCGGATATGAGAAACAAAGAAATCGATTGATTTCTTTAGCATCTATCTAGGGTTTCACATAGAACATATCGAACAAAATCGAAGATAGAAACAAACCCACATGATGAGGAACACGGTCGATTTCTTCAACGTAATGAACTGAAGATGGCGAGAGGACCCATTTCTTCAATGTATTGAACTAAAGACGGTGAGAGGTTACTTATGTTGGAGGCGGCGATGGATTAATTTGGTTCATTCCACCCAATTTGGAGTGGAATGGTTTTTGGACTTTTCTATTATAATGACTGATTACATTAATCGTAACCAAACGTCATCAATCATTTCATTTTCATTCCTTTTTTGAACCAAACTAATACAATCAAATATCATTTTTATTAATTACCGTCCCCCAACCAAACACCCCCTTAGTTTTGTTGTTTAAGTTGGTGTTCACAAGCTAAATCCAATCTCGTAGATTTAGAATGTTCACAAATTATAATAGTATTTTTTTAAAATTTTTGCAGTAATTCTGTGTATACATGCATGTTAGAGAGGGAGAAAAGGAGACAGTTCTACCTAAGTTAAATCAAATTTTAGAGAAAATTACATTTTTGGTCCCTGTGGTAGCTATCCACTATCTACCCTCATCTCATTTTTAAACTAATTACAGTTTAAGTCACTGTGTTGCCATTTTGGTTCACTTTTGATCACTTAAACTAACTTTTGTTAAATAGGTCCGTTAACTCAATGGGGTATTTTTAACAGAAGTTAGTTTAAAAGACCAAAAGTGAAACAAAATAACAACCACAATGACGAAAAATGCAATTAGTTTAAAAAAGGAATGAAAGTTCATTTGTGGCCAAAAATGTAATTTACTCTAATTTTTAATTAATCACAACTAACATAGTAAGGGTGTGTTTACTTGGGGCTTAATGAGCTTAATCAATAAATGGGCTTATTCGCACAGCCAAAATGGTGTGTTTACTTTGGGCTTATTCGCACAGATATGAGCTTATTCGCACAGATCAAAAATAGCCCTTGTCCACATTAAGCCCAAAAAAAGACACTCAGGGGTAAAACACACGCCTCTCGCCTATCGTCGACGAACCCTGTCTCTTCTTCATCAGTCGATTGCGAGCTGCTTCAAATCGATTGCGAGCTTCAAATCGGTAACTACTTCTCCACTATACTATCGATTTTGTTTTTGAGGAAGGAATCCGACTTGAAACCGACTGTGAAATCGATTGCGAGCTTCAAATCGGTAACTACTTCTCGACTATACTATCAATTTTGCTTTTGAGAAAAGAACCCTACTTGAAAAAGACTGTGAAATCGATTGCACCTGATATTGTTGTTTGCTTTTGGTTTTGCTTCTTGATAGGTGTTGAGAATTCAACACATAATGCATCCGTTTTACGTCTTTCTAGTTTAAATTAGTTGTCTTTCATTCCCACTTTGAGTCATTTTATGTTTATTTCTCTTTACTTTTGTTATGGAGCTAAAATATTGTGGTTTAACTTGTTGGGGCATGCAAATATAAGCTAACGGATAATTTTCTTGTAAAACAGCCTAATGCTACAGCACTGCAGCAGCACCCATCTGATGCACACACGGTTGGGCAAAGGCTTAACGATTAAGCTGCTGATTTTTGGATGATGAATGGAAGACAGCCAGATGCCAGCTGGAAGATTTTAGAAATCTGGAAAGTTATGGACCAATGGATAATATTTAGCATAKGATCCCTTTTTGTATTAAACTTTGGGTATTAACTCTTGGATAATGTTTTTGTTGTTTTGTGCTCAACTCCTTGTATAAATAGGAGTGTTTACCCACTTGTTTAAAGGGCCATTAACATACATTACACTTCAAAATCAGCTAGTTAGAGCTGATTTGTGAAGAATCTTTTGTGAAGTTCTTCAAGTTCTTGAGTTTTTAAATTTGCGTCTTTAATTTCTCGTCTTTCATTTTCCGCTCTTTATTTTACGTTCCTTTACGATTATTGTCATTTACATTCCGTCATTTACTTTCCGCAATTTATTTTCTTGTCATTTATTTTCCCGTCATTTACTTTCTCGTTATTTATTTTACGCAATTTACATTTATGTCTTTAATTTCCGTCATTTATTTTTTACTTTCCGTTATGAGTAGCTAAGTCTTTATAGCTTGGGTGTGAGACAAAAATGTGAGATTTTCAAACCGAACGAAAGTAGCTAAGTGTTTYMAAAAACGACGTTCCATTGTTTCATTCGAGTTTTTATAAAACCAAACACATTTCTTGACGGGTTGATCACTTTAAAGTGTTAAAGTGCGATGGACTTAGAGATAAGCCATCAATAAGCACGTCAACTTGGATGACATAAGAGGTAGACTTGAGAAAGTTGCCGACAAGGAGACTTGTCATTTATGTTTTTCAAAACGTAACTCCCGACGGGTTGGTCGCTTGTCAAAAGTGTCAAAGTGTGATATGTTCAGAGATGAAATATCAAGAACACGCCAACTCGAATGATATGGGAATCGGCTCGAGAGAGTGATTTTTAACAAAGAGATTTGTTTATCCATATATTTTGACAGCACCATTGTGTCACTATTTTCGGACCGGACACCACATAGAGATATGGGTGGAAAGCTGTAAGATAGTGAGATGGTGAAGTCCGAGAGGAATGCTTTCAAAATAGATAGTGGAACTTAGTTTCGGAACACTGCTTGCTATAGCATTCCTATAGCATTGGCTGCTGGAATTTGTGTTTGAGTCTCACATTAGGTCTCACACCCTTGCTTCTTTTATTTATTCTGTATTCTGTTTTGGATAACCTTAAAATCAGAGAAAAGTCTTCGAATTCGCCATCTGAAATCATCTCTTTCATTGAACTCTAATCTAACTTCGGCTACAGTCCCTGTGGACGCTAACGCGGTACTTGTACCACTTATTACTTGGAAAGACGACATTGGGCCGTATGGTATACTTGCTTTTTGGCCCAATTTCATTAGTCTAGAGGTGTGAAATATAACCGACCACTTCTCTATTATATCTATCGATTTTGCTTCTCCTTGCGTCTGATTTTTAGAGATTTTGACAACCCCTATGATTCATGTCCAGAACCCTAAATAGGAGAAAAGTTCTGTCAAAATGAATGTCAAAGATAGAAGAAAAGTTCAATATATAGGAGCTTCTTGGTTGACCAAATGTCATATTGTAAAGCTTCTGTTTGCTTCTCCATTGCTTTTGTTTCCTTCTATTTCACAGCTTCTGGTTTGCTTCTCCATTGCTTCTTATGTTTTTGTATCTATTGGAAAATTATTTGTATGACATTTCTTCATCCTCAGGGGTAAATTGATTATTTTTGTTATTCAGACTGTTGATTCAGATAGAAAAGTAAACAATAACATAAATTTATCCAGACAGACAAATTTACCCGGACAGACAAATTTAACCATACATGACTTAATAGAAAATTTGGTAAACAACCCCTAAGTCACGTTTTTAAAAATTTCCATTTTCGTTTTGTTTTTTTTTTTTTTTGAAATTACGATTTTTCATCCTGATGGTTTATAATTTATTATTAATTCTGTATTTGTGATTTGAACTTTATTGCATTTTTAGTTCTTATGCTTTACAATTCATTTATATTTTAGTCTTTCATATTTATAAGTAGTAATTAGTCTCCAAAACAAAAATGAATTACAAATTAGCTAACAACAAAATAAACCTCTGAAATAACTGAAATCTAAAAATACGATGAGAAACATAAAATAACCGAAATGGTAGGTAGGTACCCACGTGTCCACGAATTTTGTAATTAACTCGTATAAAAATAAATTAGGAGTGTTTAAAATGTTTTATCCTTAATTTGTTAAATAACGATACATAATCCAACTATTATCAAATTAATAACTATAAATTAAACTTTTTGGATTAAGTTTTTTCTACATATGAATCGGAAACCGTCATTAAATAGTCGACATTTTTATCATAACTTTTATTTTTGAAATATATAATATTTATATACGGTAAATGCAACAAATAAACTAACACACCCTTCTCATCTTTGACGAAGTTTGAACCTTTGACTTCCTAGGAGACCAAAGGCTACGATACCGCTAGGTCAAATATCTTTTACTTCCATAACTTTTTGTTAAAAGAAACACCAACTATATATATTTATAATAATTCTTATTTATATTACAAAAATTAGGTGAATAGTCTACTCCACACACCACCCTTTTCATACATTCACACTTTGAAACCCCCACAACATTGTTGTATATACATCCACTTGCTTCAAGATGTGACATCATGAGATCATCCATACCACAAATTCATTCAACTTTTTTTCTAAATTTGACTTCTTTTTCCAAGGATCATGGGATCCAAATCAAATCTTAAAAGATACCTTTTTGTTTGAGGTTCTTCTTATTCTTGGCCCCTCACAATTTTCTGTAAGATTTCCAACTCTCTTGTCGAAATAAAATCATATCTTTAACTTACAGTGTTAGATTTATAAATAATTCGATTAGAAACATGAAGAATGACTATAAGATGTACGTGAAGAACTACAAGCGTTAATCAAGTTGTTCGCATCATATTATGTTATAACGTCGTTTGAGAAGAAATCAGGGGTGGAGGTCTATAAGGAACTTTGGAGGCCATCAGCCATGCCGGTACAATCTTTCGATCTGTAAAGCTTAATCCAAATCTATTTTGTTCCATTTGTTCTTAAATTCGGCCACCATGGTTAGAAGTGGTGTCGTGTTGCTGGACGAAGTGAAGCTTGAAAGAAAATAAAATACAATCAATTTTAAAATAATATAAATGAATAATTAAATAATAAAGAAGCATAGTATAGGTGTATGTAATATTACGATTATTAGGAAGAAGGTCTAAAGGATTATTATTTTTAATTAAATATTGATTAAAAAAGCTGACGTGGAAATTAAAATAAGAAAATAATGAGATACTCAATTGGGATTAGGAATTTGTCAATGTTTGGTGTTTGATATTTGTTGCAAATATGTGATTATATTTGATAATTAAGAAACTCTATTTTCTTTAAGAACTAATAAATATACAGACTTGGAATCGTGTAAGAATAATAATTACGATGGAAATACTGAAAACATTTTTTAAGTCTTTGAATGAATTGACTTTTTGATTTTAACTTGTCAATCTTCATCGATGTTTATCTTCATTTTCATCAATTTTACTAACTTTTTGACATTGTTTGGTAAATATAAGCTAATTTATAGGAGCCTCTTATACAGATTCTCTAAAATGAAGAAAATGAGAATTTTGTTCCAACAATTTCTCCAAAACGGAGAAAGTAGCAGTGTAAAGTTCTCCAAAAATGATTATATGAGAGAGAAATGAGATTTTATTGTATTCCATCAATAGTTAACCTGAAAATGAAATGTTTATGAGAGATAATATTTAGTTAAATGTATGACATATTTTAATAGTATAATTAATGATATAATATCCAAAATAGAGAATCAGTTGAAGTTGAAAGCAAATTTTTTTTATTTATGGATTTTGAACTTGATTTTTCATTTTGGAATTTTCTTGGAGAATCGCTGGATATATGCTAACTTAATGAAACGTCAGGAGTTATTTGTTTACCTCTTAATAGTTCTATTAAGAGGCAATATCTGAATCATTAGAAGGTGAATCTTGTTTGTCAAATTTTTTTTTTTTTGTCTCTTAATGGTTATAAAACTCTCTGAATGATTTTGTATCATGAGCCTCTCTTAACCATTAAGTGTCATGTTGTAAACAATTACCAAACAATTGTATTTCATTTTGTACTATATCATGAAAGCCTCTTAATTATTTTGATCACTTAATCATTCTGACCACTTAATCATTCTGCACCAAATCATTCAACAAATGTCAAACAAACCCTCAGTTAGAATAACGTTCTAGTAGCATTTTGGCATATTTTTTTTATTATAATTTTGATTAGTATTAATTATGATTTGTAACTATTAATAAATATCAATAAATATTGACTAATAGTTAGTAGTAATTAAAACTAATTGAAATTTATTATTTAATTTTAATTATACAATAGTAT
>NC_037538.1:3176540-3178210 GCF_001531365.2 Cynara cardunculus var. scolymus
CAGAGTGTTATATGTAATAGTTATTTGAAATCATAAGTAAATGTAGATTTTTTTTTTTAAAAAAATTCAAAAAATCTGAAATCTATAATATATATATATATATATATACATATATATATATATATACATATATAGTGAGAGAGAGGTTGGTTATTATACAACCCTTGACATTTGTACAACCAATACAACTCAATCTCAACCGTCCATTTCATTTGACTATATGTGATTTTATAAAAGTTTTGATTGTTTTCTGATATAAAGTATTGATAATAATTAATGAACCATATTCATCTTTCATAAATATTCAAATCATAATAAATGAACTCTTATCATTTCCATAAATATCTCAATTGATTGGGTTGTATCGGTTGTACAAATGGACATGGTTGCATTTGAAATATATAATATATATATATATATATATATATATATATATAGTTTGTTTCAAATGCAACCCATCACATTTATACAACCGATACAACCCAATCAATTGAGATATTTATGAAAATGATAAGAGTTTATTTATTATGATTTGAATATTTATGAAAGATGAATATGGTTCTTTAATTATTATCAATACTTTATATCAGAAAACAATCAAAATTTTTATGAAATTACATATTCATCAAATTAAATGAACGATTAAAGTTGGGTTGTATTGATTATACAAATATAAAGAGTTGTATAATAACTCATTTATGTCTCTCTCTCTATATATATAATGTAGTTTGAGTTAAAAGTTTTGCATGTCACGGACAGAAAAGGAAGAAAATCCAACTCATGAATTATGCTTTATGGACTTGTACTCTGACTCTGAGCTGTGCAACATCTATCTGCTTCACGAGTCTCCCCTTGTTTAATTACACCATTTAATTTTATTTATTTCACCTCTTCTTCCTCTTATAAAAACCACAACTTCACTTCACTTCTTCTAAACCCAACACAACACCTCGATCAATAACATGTCAACTACTACTACTGCTACTGCTACTCTCCTCCTCCTTCTTCTTCTGCATGTAGCTTCTTCAGCCGCCCGTCCACTCGATAACCACCACCTTATCTCCGCTGCTAATCCCGTTGTGGAGCCACGAGACCAAGATTTTGCAACACAAAAACGACCCTTTTTTAATGGGAAACAAGTGAATGGATGCATGCCAAAAGGGCGCAGGCACTCTTCGGCTCCAAGCCGATACGTCAACAACCAACCGTTGTTTCGTTCGCTTGGATGCAGCTCCACGACACCTTAATTAGTTGACTCCATCATGTGTTAATTAATTTGTAATATGAGTACATGTTCGATCAATCGAGGAGTATTGATTATAACTTGATATCATATAGGATATATAGTGTTTGATAATCATATATACATGTTGTATATATATTCTCTGTACTCCGGTAATTAATTATATATTTATTATTTTGATTTAAGGTGATGGTTGCAAGTCAAGTTTTTTTTTTTTTAAAGTAGTATTTGTACCACATCACCATGTATGTATATATGTGGTTGGACAGTGACTTCTATTTTATTTCATTTATCATGCTATCACAGCAGGTTTTTGATATATATATATATATATATATATATATAGGGGCTCATTCAAGGGAGAACTGAGTTGTTTGTGGTAACTGTGAGAACCAATCTCAACCAATCATTTTAATATATTAATTAT
>NC_037538.1:3180065-3190459 GCF_001531365.2 Cynara cardunculus var. scolymus
AAATATCCTAATATTAGATATAAATTACATGGCATAGGATTTAACTAAAACAAAATAATAATTATTCTAAATTTGATATCTATACAAAAGAGAAATGAAAAATAATAAAAAAATACCATCATATCCTTCCTTAATATAGATGAATCATTAATTGAGCTTGTTAGATTAGAGTGATTAGATGATTGAGATTGATTCTCAAGATTTCAATTTTTTATAGTTTTTATTTGATTTTCGTTATATTTATATAATATAAACCATCTCATTCATAAAACTTAATCCCCATCAATAGAGCTATATATATGAAAATATTCAGAGTTCATTTATCATTATTTGAGTATTTATGGAAGATTATATGTCATTAACTATAATCAATATTTTAAATTGAAAAATAATCAAGATATTTAAAAAAACCAAATATTTATCAAAATAGATGGACAGATAAGATCGGGTTGCATGATGTAAATAAATAACAATGTTTGTATTGAAAACACCGTATATTTGTATATTCGTATGTTGTGTTGACATAAAGAATTAATTAAGGTAAGATGCAGCATAAAAAAAAGATGATGAAGTGTCAGATGGTTGTATGGCCCAACACAAAGTGTGTGTAGCATGACCCCATTTAATTCATAAATCAGTCAGCAGCAGTTTTCTGCATCTTCTGCTGTTGGGCAGCACCATACTTACTGCATTTCTCTATTCTATTCTGCAAGATCTACAACTATACATACACACACATATATATATATATATATGAATATATATATATATATATGATGTGTGGAATATATTGTTAATAGCATCCACATGATTCATGAAAGCTGCTTTATGAATGCCAGCAAGCAGCCTGACCATCCTTAACTAAAACCATGCATACAAGCTGACATATCTTACTGTTTCCCAAATCCCAACAACAACCAACTGTGAGACTCTAACCCAAATCCTTGCACTTGTGGTGCAAAGGTCGAATGCATGTAACAGCTTCTGGAAACTCGAATTTCAGACCCAAATCCACCTCACTCCAGATCGACTGCATTCTGTAATATCTCTCACCAAAGTCCTAATGGGTGTATATACAATTGACATCACGTGAGAATAGGTTGTTTTCGTAAGATCTATGACACCACTTTTTTATACTTGAATTTTCATAACAAAGACAATGTAAAGGTAGGGTTGAGTACTTGGGTTCCGCTGAGAATGAGAGTTAAAGTGAGAAGCGTAAGAAGGAATCTCCATCATTGGATGATGCACTAAAATGCACCGGGTCAATCCCCCTATCAAGTGCAATTCATGGGTTGGTTTGAGATTAAAAGTGATCATTTCATATCCCTTCTTATGCTTATCATCTTAACTATTCTTCTCACACAATCTTTCATATATATATATATATATATATATATATATATATCATGCTTAACAGATTTATGTTATTCCTAATATCTTCCTTAAAAATATAATTCTCGGTTGTGATAATTGATTTCATCATCCTTTCTCCAACCATTTTTATTGTAACCAATTATTTTTGTTTATCACATGAAACCAAACCAATTATTTTGGTTTCAGATATGAAACAATAACAGATTTTGTTATCTTCACTTCATACGAGTGTTATTTCACTTATGAAACAGTATATTAATTTTTCTTAAACAATTCATAATATATTCATATGTCAAACTAACGGACGAGTTTATGAATCCCTTGACGCACCTAGGGTGATATTGTCACCGTCGTCTATGAATCTTCCGTCGTTTATGAAACGACCAGTCGAGAAATAAGTTCCATACTTTTTCTTAGTTTTTTTTCACCTTCTTCTACCCGCAGTTCCACTTTTACTTGTTGGTTAGTATGGAAGTGGCGGAGATAATAATGGAATAGATAACCATCAAAAATAGATAATAATATGATTATTTATTAAAATTTAAAATATTTAAAGTATCGTTGAAAACTACCATTTCCTTAATTTTTTTTAATCAATTTAAATCCGGAATTCCCTCTAATTCGTACCAACCGTTGATATAAAAAAAATAAAAAAATAAAAAAATAAAAAGACGGTCTAGATGAGTTTTTAAGGTTTGCGGTCTCTGAAAGGTTTGCAAATGATTACCCTTATATGTATAGACATAGGTTTCTTTGAGAAGTGCTAAGTGTGTGAGAAGCAGATAAGTGATCTTAGCCCTTCATATGTTCAAGATTTGCGGCTTTGATTGTGAAAAATCGGATAATTTCTCACATTGTATGCGGAAGATAGAATGATAGTTTCATAACTTTTTCAAATAGACGACAAAACAAGTGCATATGTGAACCCATGTGATTCACATATGAACTATATGTTCATATGTGTACCGGTGTAATTCACACATGAACTATTTAACCGATTCACATATAAACCAGTGTGATTCACATACACGACTAATACAAGCCCAATTCACGTTACAATACCCCCCCCCCCCAAACTGCATCTTGCTATTCTGAACATCGTTATTTCCATCTCGTGTACTAGTGGCAATTTCCACCCTTCTTTAATGCTCTTCGCTGCCATTGCATCCTTGAAAGTAATAGTCAAGAGGCGAGTTCTCACTTCCTATTGATCAATGGCCATTGCTAACTCCACTTGCTCCACAATCGTTTGCTTCATGTCACATATATTCAGATATTCCTCTCTTGCCAAATGAACTACACCGATGAGCCAGAAGACGAGGATGAACTTAACTCGATGGGTGCATTTCAACCGCACCGGTGTACGGTTCCACGATACCATCCCTTCTTGGGTACGAAGAGCATTTCCGAGGGTCTACCATAAAATGTTCCGAGTACATTTACTCTAATAATCTCATTTTAACTCAATTAACTAATTTATTAGAAGCATAATCTTCAAGTAATTAACCTATATATATTCTGATTTATGTTTTTATAATAAGTTTAATGAAAACATAAATTAATTTAATTAATTAATGTATTAAAACCTTATAGTCCCCTAAATTAATGCTGAATTGGACTAATATTGCTGGCCCAAGAAATGAATATTTACTAGTGAGGAGCCCAACAAACCCACAAAGGGGATCGGCCCACATGCTGCTACCAACCAACCAAGTAGAGATTGATAAAAATTGGTCTTGATTTAGTTCTGATGCGAGATTTTCATTTTGCAACCGGTTCCGTTATAACTGGTCTTGGTCCCGACCAAAAGCAACCAACACGGTTCTTACCTGTACCGGCCCGAACCAAACGACCAACACGTGGTCCCTGGGGATCTGCCCTCGGTCCGCTCCGCTTGACTCAAAACGATCAGAACCCGCACCCCGTTGACCCAACGTGGAGGTCCAGCACTAGAGAGGCGTTTTAGGCCAAATCAGGTCAATTTCTAACCATTTATCGCCCTTTTTTGAAAGTAAAACATAATAAACAACTAGCACTACATTTGGCATAAAATACAATATTTAACATCAATTAGACTTCTTGAATTTTGGATTTTACTCTCATCGTGGAGAACCGCTGACACAATAGCGTTTACAATATGCGGTGTACGACCATAATTGGCTTTCTAAACCTGTTTTATCCGGAAGTACTAGTCTAATCACATTTAATTTATCAAATTGGTTTTAGAAGATACATTGAATCGTCGCTTGGTTCCCAAACATACCCTAACTAATTCCTCGACCAAATTCTCTCTCTAAAGTCTGATCTTGACCGATTTTCGCAAATCCAACGAGCTTTTGCTCGGAACTGTAGCACGAACCAAAATGGTGTTTTGCTTCTTTGGTTTCTCATTGTTCCATATCATATGGGCCACGATATCAGATTCACCATCATCATCAATGGTGGGAAACCCACCTTTATTTGAGTGCAAATGAAAGGGTACCCCCATGACCCAACCATTCTCACCCCAAAGGCCAAAATCCAGGAGCTTGGCTCCAAAGGTCAAAAGTACCAGGAAGTTCCAGGTTTAAATCTAAGAAGAAATAAAAATCCTCTTGTGGCCACGGAGGTTCAAATGCGGTGACCCCGGGCTATCTGCAAAACAGATGATTGCCCTAGGATTAATCGGCTCGCATAGTGAATTGGATATCCAGGTTAATCCAAAAAAAAAGAAAGAGGCCAAAATCAAAAATCCAAACCGCACATTCCAAAGAATATGATGGTATAGGCTTAATTGGGCTTATTTCTTCTTCTCAATATTGCTTCCTTTTTGCTTAACTATGTCTTTGTTTTCTTAGAATTTCAAGAGTAAGGTTGGTTTTTCATTAAGTCTTGTATGAATAAAGTTATGTATAAATTAATTTATTTGTACAGATCAAAAATGTTTTTGTTTGGAAAAGTTTTTTCATAGATGAAATGAACATATTTTTTAATTGGAAGAAAAAACTTGACTTTTTTCATAAAGTCCCCTCTTAAAATTTTATTGAATGAGCCACTTTCTATATTAATTATTAAAATCACAACACCAAACAGTTATAATTAACCGAATAAGTTGCAAGTTTCATTAAACTCATTAAAACTAACACTATTTTGGGGGTGTTTGGGATTGCTTGTTTAAAATGATTATTAACTTATTGCGGTGTGGTACCGGTAATAAAGAGTTTTTAGTGTTTGGACAGAGAAAAAAAGGAAATGTTTATACCGGTTTGACATCGGTAATAAGGAGTTTTTAATGAGTTACTTCCTTCTAACTTATAAACTTATTCCAGTGTGGTACCGGCAATAAGGAGTTTTAGTGTTTGGATGATAAAAGAAAAAGGTATTTTTATCTACTTTATCAGCTTATCCAGCATGGTATCGCCATAAGTTAATCCAAACACTTTTTATAAAACTCCAGTTTGCCACCATATAAGGTATCTCTATCTATTCTATCTGTTTGGATGAATTGTTTTTTTTTTCTTTCCAAAAGACTCTTAAACACTTCATACAATTACCATAAAAGGGGTGTTATGGGAACATGTCATTGTTGGACATGATTGGAGCAAGAATTAGGTTAGATGCGTGATTCGTTACAACCGTACGAAGATTAAGAATTTCCAGACACGGAGGATATATCCACAACACAAGCCCTAATTTTGCTAAAAGGGGATATAAAGAAGACTGAAATGAAAGCAGCCTAAATCACAATAATGAGATTGTGGTAGTGGAACAACAGTACAAGTGACATGTCATCGGTCGTCAACAGTATATTAATCATGATTTCAAATTCATTCGTCAAACAAAACACTTAATATATGTCAACAAGTATCCACTTCTAGACCACCGTTTGATATATTTCGTCACTCTAAAAAAATTGCAACCCTGTATGGTTAATTGGTTATTAATAATACAATTGTTATATTTATACTATATTATAAAGCATCTGACAAAAACTCTTAAAAACTTTTTTTCATGCATGAAGTACTGTTTATTGATGCACATTATTTAAAATTCAAGATTACAAATAAATTATGCGTAAATACAACTTATTAAAGCTTCATGTTTGAATTCGTGTAACTAACTGCAGATAAACATAATCAAATAGAGGATAAGCATCTCATTTTAAATATAAAAAAATCTAAAATACAATTAGGATAGTCATTGACTTCTAACAAAATACTTAATTATTATCTTTATAAAAAATTATATCATTAAACCAAAAATTAAAAAAATGAATTAAAGAAATACACAGAAAATGAGAAATTTTAAATAGTTAGTTTAACACTATTACCAAAAAAAAAATTTCATTTTTTTATGATATCTTCATATATATATATATATATATATATATATATTTTATTCAAAAATAAAAACATTATCGATTCTCAAAACCACATAACATTATATTATAACATCGACTGAGACAAGAAAGAAATAAAACGAAACATTAAAATCGAGATGTATTTCGCTGCATTGTGTTGTTACATTCAAATCAGCATTATCTATTTTTTAGATCCAACAGTTGATAAATGATACAGTATTATCATTTTTCTGTTTTCTTTTGAACGTCTTCTATCTAATAATTAATTTAAGTAACATGAAAGACATGTAACCGTTTAAACTAAAATATGAGTAGAACATAAATTCAAAAATTGGACCATAAAGGAGTACAAGAATTATTGAAAAGGTCATGTCCATGTCTCCATGTTTGTATGTTTTATGAGGACTAAAGTAGGGAAAAGGACTTGGCTTCTCATTTTTCAAACCGATATTAATAGATCAGATATTTTTAAACATGACGGGCTTTTGTTTGTCGATCATATTGATGTTCTGCAGAAGCTTGCTAAACTACAAATACTGCTTTTAAAAACGTTTGTTATTTCAGAGGTGCATATTATCTTATTCAGACCGGTCTTTTTTCAACTAGACGTGCTATACTAGTTGTACCTTTGTTATTAAAAAATAAAGAGTACAGTTTAATTTTGGTCCCTAATGTTTGTAATTTTATATGGATATCGTCCCTAAACTTTGAAAATTCTGCTTTGGTCCCTCATGTTTCTCAGTACTTAACAGTTTAAGTCCCTCTATCTAACGGTCGTTAATTTTTTCCGTTAACTTTAGTTAAATTAGGAGTATTTTAGTTATTTTAATATTTTCTTAACTTTATATTAAAATCTAAAAAAACATGTTAATTTTTTAATTTTTAAATTGTAAAACAAAAAATAAAATAAAAACTTTATATTTTTAAATTTAAAAGAGCTCAATTCTTTTTAAAATAAAAAATATTATATGTTTTTAATTTTAATATAAAATTAAGAAATAGTGAAAATAACTAAAATATCTCATATTTAATTGAATTTAACAAAAAAAAAAGTTAATAACCATTAGATAAAAGAATCAAAATTGTTAGAAATTGACATATACATACATAGGTGTCCAATCAAATGAGAACTAGATGGTTTGTGGTAACTGTGAGTTCCAATTTAAGCCAATCATTTTAGATAATTAATGTTATTTACTAAAATAAAACAAAGGGTAAATTAGTAAATTGTGTTGATTATTCAATTTACTTTAATTATTTTAATATATGTATATATACACACACACACACGGACACACAAGGACCAAATCCGGTGGCCTTCTCCGGCATCCACCACCACTCAAGTGACCTCCTTCGGTCATATTGTCTGACCAAGACGCCGTCTCCGATGATTGACCACTAAATACCCACTTGTGACAGTAGTACCACAGTTGGTATCACAATGGTCTCAAAGTTTACTTGGTGTGTTTTGGATATCTCATTATATGTATTTTGGGTATCATATTGTGTATTTTGGTGTATTTTAAGTATTACATGGTGTTCGTTGGAGGCTGGAGGTAGGAGAGAGAGAGAGAGAAGGGAGAGATAAAAAATTTAAAATACCTAAAATGTTTTTTAATTATAATTTTAAATCAAATTACCAAAAATATTAGTTTTCTAATTTATCTATTGATTTGTGGTTGAAATTGGATCTCATAATTATCACAAACTAATTAGTTCTCTCTTGAATAAACTCCTACATACATGTACATACGTGTGTGTATATATATATATATAAGAGATTAAAATATAAATTTTTAAAATTTAAAATACAATATTCATTAAAAATAACTAAACTTGCCTACTACAATAATTAAGCGGTATCCCTTCGATTGGGCTGAATTAATGATATGGGGCCCAGGTGTTTTCACTTTTCAGGCCCTTTAAACATTGATGATCGTTCATGATGATAAGATAACTAAATATAATATTCAAAATTGTTTTTCCAAAAAAATAAATATTATAAGAAATTTAGATTTAGAGATATCAAAATAGGTTAGGATGGCGTTTGTTTTTTAAGATGTGTTGAATTCTGAAGTCTTATTTTACTTCTGATTAATAAGAAGTGGTGTTGAATTCTGAATCAATAAAACTGTTTGTCCTTGTAAACTGACAAACGTTTGAAGTCTGAAACCTGAATTAATAATTTGTTTTTGTAAAATCAAGAGCAAACATTTTACAAAATTCTCTTGATTTTCATAAAATTTCTATTGCTAAAATTCATCCCAACAACTGCTTAACAGATGTAGCTCAATAAAAACATTTTGGATACCTTTCAGATTTCCGATGTTATCAGTAATGACTTAATCTATAATTTCGGGATCGAAAAATAATATATTATTAAAAAGATATTATGATATTATGAAATAAAATAATAATAAAGTCAATCATGCTTATCCTTTCCATTTTCTTTTTTATAAAATTTTGGATTTTTATTATTTAAATATATATTTATGTTCCTTACATTGATATTTTGTAAAGAAAATGTATTTGATGATGGAAGTTGTACAAATACATTTTTTAGAGTTATCGTAGATAATACGATTGTATTTTGAAGCCGAACACGGTACGAGACCGATATCATGTCGGTTTATTAGAGAAAATTCATTGGCATATAACATGTCAACACGGTTTATATATACAAACATGTGAGAACCGATCTCTTTTTGCATGCTCTTTTTTCATCAACGGTTATGATTTATTGTATTGTTTGACGTACGTTTGTTGGTTTGCGTTCACTTGCAGGAAAAAGAGACATGTGAAACTTTTTTTTTTGCTTCACATTGTGAAACGACAAATACATGTTAAAATGTTTCATATTGTGAAAGTAATTAATTACGAAAGAGAAATATGTTAGTAATACCTCAAATTCTAGTTTTAATTAAAAAAAAAAATCACGTGAACGAATGTGTTGAGATTGGTTCTCATGGGTTTGTAACCTTTTTGTTATTCTCATGGTTGGGTTTTGATAAGAATCAAAGTTATAGTGAGAAAGCTTGTAACCATTGATGCATATACAATATATAACAAATATGTATTATGTCATTTATCAATGCATATCTAATATATATATATATATATATATATATATATATATAGAGAGAGAGAGAGAGAGAGAGAGAGAGATTCGGTTTCATACAAGAATAATACATATCTATGAAAATAAAAAAAATGGTCGAATCACATATGATTTTACACTAACATCACGTACAAATTCATATGTGATTCACGCGATCTTGCCATGCGACCTTACCACGCGGCCATAGGGTCGCTCGCACCCTTTTTGGCCGTTAATGTAAAACCACATATGATTTTATACGTAATTCAATCATTTTTTTTCTTTCAAATATGTTGTTTCACCGGTGAAACATTACATCGATCAAGTGATTTCAAACTAGAAAAGTGAGTTGTTTTGAGGAAATGGTTGATGAGATAATTAAGAAGTTAAATATGTCTAGTCTATATTGGTTCCATAGAGCTTCTAACACATAACCTGTTTCAATTTAATTCTCTCTATATATAGGATTGAGTTCCGGTGAGAAGAAAAGTTATGGTGAGAAACGTAAGAAAAGATCTTCACCCTTTGATCAATCCTAATTGAATGTCAACACTAATCAGGTGCACCAAGATGCACCGGATTGTGCAATTCATGAGTATGAGATTAAAAATGATCAAGGATTCAGATCTTTTCTTATGCTTCTCACCTTAACTTTTTTTTCTCACATGATCCTTTGTCTACGTTATATATATATACACACACACACATGCACACACACACACATAGATGGAGATTCAAACGAGATCATCTCTATTTTACGAAAACACAAGAACATCCTTATCACATATGATAATACATGTGAGGGAACTTGGTGGTGTGCAGACAACGTGCCTTACGACCTAGGTTGTGCCAAAGGTATTATGCGTCTTCGATGTAGTGTCACATGTGATAATACACGTGAGGTGTCCTAGTGATGTATGGACGACTTGACCCGCAACCTAAGTCTCGTTGAAGACCGTTCGATTCTTTGATTTAGTATCACATGTGTATAATGTGTGATTTGACTACAGTAAAAGATGTTCTCGTGTTCTTGTAAAATGAAAGTGTTCTCGTTTAACACCTTAGGTAACTGTTCATCACCCTAGGTAACTGTTCATCAGGACGGTATGCACATGTACATGCAAGTAACTTGTAAGCAATTTGTACGATATGCACATATACATAACAAGCACACGTGTATAAAAACCAAGAATCAGCTTCAACTACTTGTATCCACATGTACATATCATCCAAATGAATGGATTATCAAGGTATTTCTCGGTTTTTCATTTTTTTAAAGTTTTTCCTTGGGTTATTCTATCTCCACCCCCTCCTACACTCTTCCCCCTACATTTTCTATACCCCATCCTATATAAAATATTAGAATATACAAAATTCAATTTATTTTATTTTTCAGTTTTAACCCTTTGATATTTTCAGTTTTGACCCTTCAACTTTTATTATATTTTTTTATTGTATTTTTTATGTTTTTAATTTTTAATATAGATTATAATTATATAAATTAATTAACTTTATATTATTATTAATTAATAAGGTATTAATATTCTTTTAATAATTATATAAATTAATTAAATTTAGATT
>NC_037538.1:3190559-3205796 GCF_001531365.2 Cynara cardunculus var. scolymus
TAATATCGATATATTTTAGTCAAAATTTTATGATATCGTCAAACATATATTTTATTCAAAAATAAAAACATCATCGCTTTCTCAAAATCACATAAAGTCATATTATAACATCGACTGAGATAAAGAATAAAATGAAATATTAAAACACGATATATCTCGCTGCATTGCGCGAGTACCCTTCTAGTATATATATATATATATATATATATATGTATATATATATATATATGTATATATATATATATATGTATATATATAGGGTTGGGTTCACGTGAGACCAAGAGTTTTTCGTGAGTCCCATGAGACCAATTTATGTTCATTGATCAACTTTATAAACTAAAGATCTAATGGTCTAAAGTTGTAATGTGGCAATTTTGTAATTATTGAGAAGTCTTGTGGCGTTTATAAATTATCAGATCTGACGATTGTAAATCTAATCCAAGGGTTGAGAATTGGTGTCTCACAAAAAGCTATTGGTCTCACATGATCCCAAATATATAAATATATATAAGAAAAAGGGAGGTTTGTGATGATTTTGAAACTTTCCATATATAGAAAAGAAATAGAAAGAGATAGAATAGAAATGACATATCTTATGTCAATGACACCAAAAGGATATTAAATGAATGGAAYTGGGATATGGATGGAATATAATGAAATAGAGCCACTTTGAGGTTCCCTATGAAATGAGGCATGGAAGGGAGCCACTAAAACTTTTTGAATTCCCGGTAGAAAGAGATTTCCCTGATGACAAAGCTTTTAACGCCACCCAATATCCAAAGTAGGCGATAAAGTAGCTGGAAGACATGGAAATAAGGGTATCATTTCAAAAAATTTGCCTAGACAAGATATGTCTTTATACAAATGGATCTGAGCGGAAATGCTGTTCTCTTATCACATGTGATATATATATATATATATATATAAATATAAAAGCCACAATCCCTCTTCCCCACTTCCGCAATCCGCGAACCTCGTTCCCCACTTGATCACTTGGCTTATCTCAGAGTCGTCGACTCCCCACTTGCACCCAATTCTTGATCCGTCCCTCTGCACCCCTACCTATCAATAATCAGAGCCATCATAATCTTTAATTAGTCTTACAAAAATACATACATGCATATATATATATATATATATATATATATATGTATGTATATATACATGTATGTACGTGTGAATAAAGTATATCTTAAAAGATTATGAAGAAAAAAGACTCTTAACAATCCAAAGCAATAGTTCGAAACGAGTTAAAACCATGGTGAAAGTTATTGGTAACCCACAACTTAAGGCTTATAACGAACGAGCTTAGAAATCACGAGTTGTTTCAAAGATAAAGAGTAAGCGGAATTTGCATGAACTAACAAGCGTGTTAATTTATGGTTGGGTTAAGAAAGAGAGATGAGATTAGTTAAAATTTGGAGGTAATTAAATGAATATTGATGGAGAGATGTGACTCCACATAAACAGTGACCATTCATGGCTTTCAATTTCCATGCACATGCAATGGTTGGTTCAATTCGTCTTTTCTTCCTCAACCACTCTATATAAACAATCTATATGCTCAACAAAATTCATGAAATATATATATACAAAACCTTGTGATGAAAAGCAATGGCATTTTGAAGCTTAAAGTGGTGGTAGAGAAGCTGCAAAAGAGTCTTCTGCAAGCCAAGAAATGGTCACCCAGAAACACCAGGGTGCCAGAAGACGTGAAACAAGGCCATTTTGCTGTCATTGCAGCTGATGTTGATCAAGAAATTAGAAAGAGATTTGTGGTTCCTTTAGCGTATCTTGCTCGACCCGCGTTTCAAAGATTGTTGGAGAAAGCAGCCGAGGAGTACGGGTTCAACCACAAGGGTGCACTCATGGTCCCGTGCAGGCCGCGGGAGCTCGAGTGGATGTTGGCTGAGAGATCGAGCCGAGGATGAGGATGATGATGCCGGTTGGATCCAGGTTGAAAGTTGCTGAATCTCATTCGGTTTAAATTGATTTCATTTGATTGATTTCCATTAGGATTAATTGAAGAAAGACCCAATTTCTTTCTTTTGGTTTTTGCTATTTTTTGGAAGCATATGTTGATGGTCAACAAATCAACTAGTATAAAGGATCATTGATTGCCATCAAAATCAAAAAGATTATAAGATACATCTTTTACTCAAATGCGTTTTTACCCTAATCCTAAAAGGGTTAACTGACTTGGGGTATGTTTATTAGCAGTTTGATGAGAATTACAGCTTATTCGGTCAGCCATACATGACTGTTTGATAGTAGTTTAATGATATAGACTAATGGCTTATTTGGTAACCTATGGGAAAGCTTTATGCAGAAAGCAAGTTTTTTTTTTTTGAACTCGTTCTTCCTAATTAAAAAACACGCTCATTCAATCTATAAAAAACCCTCTCAAATAAAAACATTATCAATCTATACAGACAGATTAATCAACACAGACAGAACTTAATGGAAAATCAACCAAACAGTGCTTTATGATCTGATCAGACTCTTTTAATGACAACCAAAACAAGGATTACTGGTTTTGATTACATGTTAAATGACTTTAGTCGAATTAGGATCGGTTAGATGTTATTAAAATGCACCAAATCAAACGAAATCAGTAAATTTTATAGAGAGAGATGATTGAGAAGGTAAGGTGCTGAACGAATCACATTGATTCAGAGAAATGAGAATAGAGAAAGAAATGACTTGTACCTACATTACATGATTGAGACCAAAAGACGACAAGTAAATGAAATCAAACACAACCAGAAAAGGAAATCCTCTAGGCCTTTTTTAACCAAAACCAGACATAAATTATTTTCAGAACTAATTTGTACGAAACCAATTTGATTCAATCATCTATTGGTTCAAAAATGGCTTTTAATGGTTTTAGAACCCTGTGAATAATTTTGTATCTCGAGTCTCCCTGAACTATTCAGCGCCCTAATTTCATCATGAACAACTTAATCATCTTGTATCAAACCATTCAGCAACTACCAAACAGACATAAGTAAACCACGAATGGAAATCAAAAGAACATATTTGGATTATTTATTGCAATTTCAAGTTGACATCAACCTTCTAGGTGTTGTGGTATACCACGAATCAACGGATTAGATAACATTTCAACAGGTGATCTATGAGTCGAAGAAGTATAGAAGTATGTCTTACAGACAAGGTAACTGTACGATTCAAGACAAGTAGCAACCCTTGTCAAATTCGGGATCCTATACACAAAATCAAGGTTTAGGATAAAGTTGGACAAGTTGCATATGGTACGAGCCTTAAGAGGTACAAGCAACTCAAGATGCTTATACCCCTGCACCGGACAACTTGTATCAACTCGTGCTTGTACCAACTTGCTTTACGGTGATGGAATTGCATCAACTCGGTTCTATTAGATGTTTTAACTGTCATCCAACAACAGATCTAAATCGGCTTAATTATATGAGTCGATTSTAATCGAACAACAATAACCAGGACCATACAAAGCTGAAGATTACCAGCAGGTGTTGGTTTATAATCAAGAAATGGAAACAAGAATACAAATTCCATCAAAGCTATAAATAAACCCATAATCAGATAGARCATGTTTGCAGAATCCTATCAAGAAACCACTTGGCTTGTATTGAACCCCAKAAATATAAAGAGCTCATTTTAGCATATAAAATAATAATAAAATAACTCCAATTGTGGCACATAGAAATCAATAAGATCCAAATACTACTTAGAAGTTGGTGATTACACTCTTGAATAAAATCGTAGCAACAATCAATAGTTGGTTTCTTGTTGGTAAAGTAAGTTCAAAATATTATAGTGCAAGAAAAACAAACCTAGAGGCCACCAAAAAAGGTTCAAGGCCCCCCAAAATTTCACAAAGCCCATCATCCTCTTTATAGTCCTAGTCCACCTCACCATGTACAGCAAAGCAGACTGCCAATCCTTGCCCCATGTTGCCATCATAAGGACTTGACCCTGGCTGCTATAATATGGAGCCTATCAGAATACTCATCCCATTCTAACCAGATAGACCAGCCTTGGTCCTCAAATGCTCCTTGAACCCCATAATATCACCTTCCCACCTGGTTACAGCTTGGTTTTCACACACCCATATCTCATGAGCCACCTGGTTTATGAGCCTGAAGTCATGGTTAACAAGCACCAATCCACCTTCCCACCTGGTTACAGCTTGGTTTTCACACACCCATATCTCATGAGCCACCTGGTTTATGAGCCTGAAGTCATGGCTAACAAGCACCAATCCACCATCCCACTCGTTCAGTGCCTCAGCTAATGAGTCAATCGTCTCGATATCCAAATGGTTAGTGGGCTCATCCAAAAGCAGCATCTGGGGTTGCCTAAACGCTAACCACGCAAATATCACACGGCTCTTTTGTCCGTCTGACAAGTTCTTCATCGGCATCACTTGGGCTTTACCCGTCAGACCAAATCTTCCTATGGATGCCCTCATCTTCTCTTCTTCGTTTCCCGGATACTCCCTCATCATATACAACAAAGCAGACATATCCAGGTCCAGTTTTTCAGCCAAGTGTTGGTGGTATTGGGCAATCCTCAAGTGGTTGTGACGCCTCACCATGCCATCAAGAGGAACCAGTTCCCCTGTCATCAGCTTCAGCAGTGTACTCTTACCAGCTCCATTGGGTCCCACCAACGCCACACGAGAGTCGAGGTCAACCCCAAAGTCAAGGCACTTGTAGATGAGGTTATCAGGTGTATAACCAAAAGAAACTTCTACAAACTGAAGGACAGGTGGAGGAAGCTTGCCCACATCAACAAATCGGAAAACCAGAACCTTATCCCTAGCAACCTTCTCGGTCAGACCACCACGCTCCATTTTGGCTAGAGTCTTCTCCTTGCTCTGTGCCTGACGAGCAAGCTTAGCAGACCCGTGTCCAAACCGAGCAATGTACTCTTTCATACCAGCAATTTGGTCCTGCTCCCATTTGTACTGTTTCATCTGATTCTCTTCCAGTTCTGACCGAGTTTGAACATATTGGTCAAAATTACCAGTATACATCTTCAACTTCTTACTTTGCATGTGTATTATGTTGGTACAGACACCATTCAAGAAATCTTGAGAATGTGAGACCACCACAAGTATGCGCTCAAAGTTTTTAAGGGTTTCTTCCAGCCACACACAGGCCTCAAGATCTGCAATCCATTGGAAATACATCATAAGAATAAGCATTTCATCGTCTATTTTTAAGAAAGGGGGGTAAAATACACATTCTAAATAGCCTGAGGTTGTCCCCTTGACCTCTAGCCACCACCAAGACACTGAGAACTGGCAAGTTACTATAAAATGCACAAGAAAATGTGATCTTAAACCTTCAGAAAGCAAATAACTTACCAAGATGATTTGTGGGTTCATCCAGTAGCAAGATGGTTGGGTTCATAAACAGAGCACGTGCCAAAGCAATTCGCATTCTCCAACCACCAGAGAAATCTCGTGTTTTCTTTGCTTGCATCTTCTTGTCAAAACCAAGACCATTCAAAATCTCAGCTGCACGCTTCTCTGCAGTGTTTGCATCCATAGCATCCAAACGTTCATAGACACGTTCAAGTGCTTCTCCCCCACCATCATCCTAAATCCACAACAAATACGAATCATAAGATACACCGTAAGAAAACAACTTCCAGGTGGCTAGAAAACAATCAAATATGCAGCCCAAATAAGAAAAGCTCTAACTATGCTATTTTTTTGGTCACATTATCACCTGTCCAGCCAAGCGCTCAGCCTCTGCTTCCAATTTCAGCCTCTCTTCATCACAATTCATCACAGCCTCGAGGGAAGACATATCAGAAGCATCAATCTCTCTGGTGAGATGGAATATATCCATGTGCTCTGGGATAGGAAGTTCTCGGCATCCAATTGAAGTAAGAAGAGTAGATTTTCCACAGCCATTCAACCCAAGCAAACCATATCGTCTGGAAAACACAAGGTCACGAACTTAAAATAAATACATTAAGTAGTTAAAGCATGCAGAAAGTAATAATATGCCAAGTGAATGGTGCTAACCTCCCGTAGTTGAGCTCCAGCTCCGTATCAACAATAAGATCATGTCCATGAAAGGTAAGAGACAGAGACTCTATCTGCAATCACAATTTAAAGATTGGGTTACAAATTATCAATAACCAGCTGCCAGCTTGAAGAGTGAAGGCAGTTGCCCAGTTGGGAATCAACAGACTACTATAACTCAGTACTGACTCATGCTGTCATAAAACAAGATTGAAGAAAATTAGCAATACACATGTTCTAGAGTTCAACTAGCATCGTTCAAATAGAACACCCTGATAACTAAACCATGGGTCTAGGCATGTGTCTAAAATCTAGATGCCCTCCAAAGTTACCATAAAAATATAAATTTCATTTCGATGGGAACATCAACATTGTCTGTACAACCTTGGAAGTCGAGCAAATGCAATTCCTAATATCCTAAAACAGTCAAGGATCAACAACAAAAACTACAACTCAAGAGATGCAACAATTATGTTTCAATTGAATAATTCCAGATAATCATCAAAATTGCTCAATTTTGAAGGTCAGAAACAACTCCATTTGGACTATGAAAAAAATGAAGACCAGCTAAATAAGAATCTCATGTCAAAATGGTCCACCAAAGAAACCTGCATTTACCGGCAAAGTAGTTTCCCGATTACATCTTAAAATCCCAAGGGTTTTAACAAAGCTGTTTTCTTGACTATACAACATACCATCATGTCTGGAAATTGCATCGCATGATTATGGAACTAAAAAAAAAGGTGATACAACAAAATCAAAATCCATTTGAAGAAATGGCAAGGCATTTTCCATTGCATCCTATAAAATTCATTGCCTGCCACAAAAAAAGCAGCTCTAAAATCACTTTGAAAAAAGAACAAAGTTGCTCCTAATCTCCACCTCCAAAAACATGATCTCCTGATTTTGGTCCCTAGCTCGTTTGGAAGCAAAAATACCAAACATTAAAAAATCTTTAGCGAAGTTCCATTCCATAATATGCAAACTTGATACAAATTTTCAAGGTTGATATCCCGCTACTAACAAAAGAAAAGCACCAGCAGCAAGGAACTAATCAACAGTAATTGTGCCCTTTGTATGTGCACAATTACCATATAGTATTTCTGAAAAAAGAATGCAATACTGTAAGCATTTTTATCTATTTACCCTGGTCATAGAAGTTCAATACATGAATCAACCATGTATTAATCACTAACACTTGCGGTAAAACCTCTTATAAACAACAAAACTATTTCTAGTTCCAAAATTTACACCTTCGAGATACTATAGAACAACTTACAAACAGCACCAAGCCAATTGAGTTTCCTTTTGCGAAAGGAAGATCATATGTGATATGACATTAAAAGGCATAGGATACGACAATATATGACCAGCCATTTACTAACAATCTAAAAGATTCTTGGAACCTTGGTCCTGATTTGTAAACTATTAAACCTGATATTAGGAGGCACATGATAGTATTTTATAGAACTTGTAAAATCAAAACATCATATAAACTAAAAACCCTAGAAATCATATTTGTTAACACAGACAATCCCATGCCCAGTCTGTCCAATCCCTAAACCTAGGTATTGTATTTATCATTCAATTCAATCAAACTAAATAAATAGATGCATCGACACCCAGATGCCACAGCAATTCAAATCATGAAAGAAAAAAAAACCCAATTTACAGAAATACAGATCCAATTTGAAACTTTTGTTCTTACCCGAATATCCCTAGACAACGGGTGAGAACAAAGAACTCCAGTACAAGTACGATCGGAAATCACAAGAGACCCCATCCCATTGGACAAGTTATCCGAACTGGAGCTCCCGTTCATCGTACCGACTGCCGCCGCCTTAGCCGAAGTGGCGGCGGCCGCTGCCTTGCCTCCTCTCTTGGCAGCAGCTGCTGCCTTCTTCTGGAGCGCCTTCTTTTTGCTCGCATCTGACACCATCTAAAACCAAACAAACAACATCGAAATCACATCGGAAACAAGATCAAAGATTAAATAGAACACAAACCATGTAAACCTAATATCTTATCAGATCGGTACCTTGAGATCGGAAAGTAGACGATGTAGGGCTTGGGTGATGATGAAATCGAAAGAATCACCGGCCGGTGTGTAGATGGAGTCGAAGTGAAGGGAGAAAAAGGGAAGACGACGCCTCAGAAATGTGAGGGTTTGAGAGAAGACCGAGCGTTCGAGGTTTACGATATTTTATAGTGGAGAGAGGTCTTACACGTGTCGCGTTTTTAGTTGAAGCACCCACAATGAGTTTATACCTACAAACCGCACCCATACTATACCATCACATGGTGGCGGTTTGAAAATTTAGAGAATTATTATGGATTTTAGCGATTATAAATTGGAATTTTAATTATAGATTTTAACTTATGTTTTTAAAATAAAATAGTTTATTGCAGGACCGGTCTTGGTCACGTGTAACTCGTGTGATCATATAAGGCATCAAATTATCATCTATTATTAATTTTGGGTTTAATAATTTATGAATTGGACAACTGGTCTTTAACTATAAAAACAGACCTAAGACCTGACAGTGATGGATATTGAATGTGCATCATGAACCAGTTAACGTTATCAATCCAACAATTCAATTTGATTTCTATTATTTTCAGAGTTCGACCATTTCGATTTTCAAGGCATGGAGTTTTGTTTCTAGCCGATTAACGATCATGAAACTAAATTCAAAAAATCAAATATGGAATTCTCGGATGGCCGATTTCTATTGTTGATTGAACTTGTTGAGTTGTTATATGAGTCATATTATGATTCATTAATCTTTAATTATTTTTGCAAAAAAAATCTACATTTCTAATTCATTATTATAAAGTTGTCTCTTATGTGGTTGTGTGTGTTACAGACCTACTAGGCTAATGCTAAGAGAATTTTGTCATTTTGAAAATGAGTCTCCTCTTGCATAATGGAATATTTGGAAATTGAAATTTGTAATGCATATGAGCAGATCATTGTATCAACATAGCTGAAGCACACTACGCCAATAATAACGACATATTATGATATTGCCTTAATTATAGGGCACGTGTTCTTTGCAGTGTACAATGACATAGATTATGAATTTAAAATTTATCATTGTTATGTTGCATTTTGTTAACTTTGAAGTTTAGCATTACCACATTAGATTTATGGGCCGTTTGGTTGGTTTTTTTCTTATTAAGTTTTATATAGATAAAACTACATGTGTTGATTAATCTGTTTATAGGTTGGAAAAGTTTTTTTTTTTAGGAGAGTTGTTTTATAGATGTATGGAGTGTGTTTTTTAATTGGCAGTGACATGTTTGGAAAAAAAAAAAAAAAAAAACTTGCCTTTATGTATAAAGCTCCCCTAAAAAACTTATAAAATAAGCCACTTTCTATATCATCCAGCTATACCTGAGAAAATAAGTCGTTTGCCTCGTTACGCTCATTAAGCTGTTAACAGATAGGTCATTGGACTTTAGTCTTTAGACTTGTAACTTTCTGAGTTTACTCTTTACTTACTGGGACACTAATTTTTGATGTAGCTTACTATTTTAGTTAAAAACTAATTATAGTTTTCCTTGTCTTTTAAGTTCCACATATTGAAATAAAGTTTCTATTGTGTTAATTTCAATTTGGAAAAGGGAAACCGAAAAAGAAGGAAGCACGATCGTAATCCAAGATTTATCCTTTTATCATTCTATATTTTGTAATTTGGGGTTTTGGTTTATACATTCCCCTTAGTTCATGATAATCAGCGTGAGGATGAGACACTACCTTAACTAAGTTCAAAACCCTTTAAAAATCACATGTTTCGTCGTTTCCTTGGCTTAAAAAAAATAGGCATAAGAGAATGTTTTAGCATTTTCGCACAAGGCATTAAAAATCCTAAGACCGGCCCTGATTTTAAGTTAAAATGCATTTGAAGTATTGTTTATATCTTTCTCTCATTCTTTTATGAAAAATAAATCAAATATTATCATGAACTATCCACTGAATACATTCCATGTGTTAAAGTTGATTCTTTCCTTCCAGACGGCAACTTCTCTGCCCACATCTTCTATGGTAAAAGATGCCCTAAAAAAGTGCATGAAATGTGAGATCGAGTAACCGTAACCTGAGTTCATTTATAAAAGGAAGTTTGGAAGGGAGTAAAATCTATTTGACATTGAATACGTTATTGTTGATTAAAAAATCCAATTAAATTAGGTGAATGGGAATGAGCTTGCAACTACCCCCGATGAATTATTTATGATTACCCACTCGACAACGATTCAAGCAGTTATGTTGTCTTTGTCATGGTCGTATCTTATTATGTGCTACATAAGATTCACCTCTGATTAACGAGTGTAAGTTTTAATGGGGGAGAAAGGGGGTGTAGGGGAAGACAGGAATAGACGAGGGAGCTCGTTCGTAATGAAGACATGAAAAAGAGTTCATCTTTTATGTTTTTCTAAAGATGGAAGAAGTTTGTATATAAATATATAATTTTTTTTTAAATTTTGAACATATAATTAAAGAAAATGGTAAAAAGATTAAAATATCATCTAAGGGGTTGTCTATTTGCCTCTTATTAGCCTCTTACCCAACAAAAAGCTCTTACCCTATTAAGAGGTAATTTGTTTACTTATCCCCTTTTTCATTAAGCATGTCTGATCGTTCCTCTTTCCAGAATTGGTTTAGTTTGTGTCTAGTGATCAACAAACAAGGTATAGAAGAAGAGAACGAGGGGAATGCTACCAATACATTTTGACTATTTGTGATTTTAATATGATATTCATGTTTATATGGGTGGATGGGAAGACATTACACATACTTCTAGAGTTTTGAGGGAAGTTGCATTTAACCCCACTTTGGGATTTCCGTTTTCTTCATCAAGTAAGTATCATTTTCTTAACATTAAAAGATTATTATTAATCTATATTTTTTAAGTTGTAGATGTAATTACAGATGAATATTATCTTTGTGATGTCGCATATACTTGTACCTGTGGATTTATGACTCCGTATCGCAATACGAGGTCTGGTTAGTAGATTTTCGATGTAAACGTGCATTAACAAAAGAAAAAATGTTCAATAATGTTCATGCACAACTTAGAAATGTTATCGAACGTACGTATGGTGTCTTAAAAGCAAGATTTTCAATCCTGAAGCAAATGACTTCTTATCCTTTTCCAATACAGATAAGGATATGGTGATTGTTTTTGTTTCACAATTCATAACTTTATAAGGAAATACAATATCCAAGACCAATTATTCATGGAACATGATAAGAACACCATGTTTACCGTCGCTGAAGAACAATATGAAAGAAGCAATGAAACAGAAGTCGATGAAATGCAGTGGAGTTCTCAAGACAATGAATATATGACTAGTTTGCATGATCAGATTACAAATCAGTTATTGTCTAATGTTTCAAATTAAGATCTATGCGACAAGTATTATGTTTAAATTCAATTTATTTTCCCGTCTAAATATATTTCAATTATGAAATTCGTATTTTTGTCATTTCATCAATTATTCATACATAATATTTGGTAAACAATTACATTAGTTTAAATACTTCATCACATATAGGGTTATAATGGTCATTTTTCTAGTCAGCATCAAATCAAGAATACTTGGTAAACAGTTTTTTATTACTTACTCCAATCGGAGATGCTTACTTTAATAAGACCTCTTATTTCAGATAGCGCTTACTAGCTATCATTGGTAAATAACAGTTTACAAATAAAGCAACAAAGTTAACAAAAGAGACCAATATCATAAGAGACGCATGCCACACACATGTTTCTATAATTATTTTAGCTAAAAAACCGAATTCATTAAAAATTATTAAAAAAAGACAAAATCAATAACCCGCTCATATTTAAAAAAAAATATTAAGATTTCTTTATTGTTCTCTAGGACCCTAAAATTAGTCGAGATAAATACAAGGACTTGACATTCATATAGATCCGACCCACCATTGATCGGCCCCAAGCAGTGATGGCCAAACAGGCCCAGCTCGACACAGGACCACCAAAGAACCGGAACCGGTAAGGACCTGTTATATGACCGAAATCTGGGACCGGGACCGGTTATGGGATAGGTTATGACTGGATCTGTTGAGACCCGAGACCAGTAAGGACTGTCCCGGCCCTCCCCGACCCAGGACCAGTTTTTGGCCAATCACTAGCCCCACGTCCCCAACTACTTCTCTGGTTTTGGCCCAATTGGGGATCCGGCCCAGCTGTTCAAACGCAGGTTCGGTCCAATTTGATACCCATGGGCCATGGAGTTTCAATCAAAATTTTATTTTCATTTTGAAGCCGAACTAAATAAAATGTACCAAATACATCATCAATCGATCCTTCTAATTATTTCAGTTTTCTTTGACATAGATTTCATTACAGAAACTGCATAACCATGAAACTCAAATATCGAATTCATTGCGTAAAAAATTTCACATTTTGGACCGAACTTTTTCAATAAGCTCGCGCCTCAGAAGTTTCCCAGCAGCTGATTTCGGAACACTGTTTACGAACGTTACTCGCCTCAATCTTTTATAAGGTGCAACCTACATCGTTTACGTTCCAGTGAGCACTGTGTTTTCGGAAAATGATCATGAAACAATGCAAATAAATCTTTACCAGTTCTGCGATAAATTTCTTAACATCTTCTTCGTTCAATGAACTGTTTGGAGATCGGACCACAAACCCAATCGGGACCTCCCCAGCTTCAGCATCAGGAAACCTACCACATAATAAAAATGCTTTTATAATTGTACGGTAAATAATGTAAACGAATGAGCAAATACCGAAAAGAAGACCGTCTTTTTGGCTTACGGGATGACTGCAGCGTCTAATATTTCAGAATGCGAAAGCAGAAGTGCTTCGAGTTCTGCTGGTGCAACCTGAAAAGCATCAACAAAGATTAAGGACTGTATAGTTCTAGCGCACATGGGAAAGATCCGAAAGACCTGATTAAAATAGGATCGATCGAAGAATGTTGTACCTGAAACCCTTTGTACTTGATGAGTTCTTTGATTCGGTCAACCACGAATAATTGACCTTCGTCATCAAAATATCCAAGATCTCCGGTATGCACCCATCCCTGTTTATCTATTGTAAGCTTTGTAGCCTGAGGATTGTTGAGATAACCTGGAAATTATAACCAAAGAAGTTCAAATCTGACCGTTAGAATATGTGGAACCGTTTTTCGTCTCTTCAAAAAGATCCCTTACAGACAGAGGGTAAGTTCCGATATATACAGATCTATATCTAGCTGACACGTGACTCTAAGGGCCTATTTGTTAGCAGCTGAATGAGCTTAATAGGACACACATCTTATTCGATCAGCTATACATGAGTGTGTGGTAGTGGCTTAATGACATAGAAAGTGGCCTACTCGGTAAGCTTATAGGGGAGAGCTTTATGCAGAAAGCCAAGTTTTACCCCTCCCAATTGAAAAACACGTTGCTTCTATCTACGAAAAACCCTCCCAACAAAAACCTATATAGATTAATCCACAAAGACAACTTTATCCATACAGGAATTAATGAAACCAACCAAACATGTCCTAAAAGTAACAAATAGTACTCTCTTTGTTCCAAAATATATTCAAAAATATATTCAATATACAAAGTTTTTTAGTGTGAAACGAATAACAGAATGATGCAGATACCTTGCATCATGTTAGCTCCACGAGTCCATATCTCGCCCATCTGGTTAGGAGGAAGAAGTTTACTGGTATCTACACTTACTATCTGAGCCTCAACTCCTGGGATAAGCCTCCCGGCTGAACCAGAGTGTCGAGGGCCCATAATTGGACTCTCCACCGAGACAACTCCACTCGTTTCAGTCATGCCATATCCCTATTGTATAGATGTCGCAATTAGAACATCATTAAAAGCCATGATTTGTAGTTTCAAGAGATAAAGAAACAGAAATCTTTGACAAAAACTACATATTAAAAAGCCTATAAATTGAAAAAATTATGTCTATATTTGTTCAAGATTTATATAAAAATCACAACGTGATGTCATGATTTCTTGTCTCTGTCACATATTTTCGAGATCCATAAGAAAATCAAAGATCACAGCAAAAGGGTGTTCAAAACTCTAGCTTATAACATATTTAATTCAAGGCGTCAGTCAAGATTTCTTGTTTTTGTCACCATATTTTCAAGATTCATATAAAAATCAAAACTTTATGCGTGTGATCAGCCAAATTAAGTTTAAAATGGCATGGAAAATACGTGACAGACACACACACACATACATATATATATATATATATATATATATTAAACCCATGTGCAGTAAGCTACCTGCTCCATTACAAAACTATATGGGGGTTGATATCCCCACACCCTTACGTCATTTCCCACCCCCTCCTCCTCACATCTTTCCTCACTCACACCTTCACATTCACCGAATTTTTTTAAATTTTAATTTTAAATTTACATTTCATACCCCTGTAATTAGATAATTAATTTACTTTATATTCTTTCCTTTTAAAATTTTCATTTTACACCTTTATCAAATTAACACGCATAATTATATATCAATTATAACATGTTTAAAAAATATATTTTTATTTTAACAAATTACATCATTATAATCGTCTCGTTAATACCTTCGAAATGAGTCCAATATTGAATAGTTTTTTAATTAATTATATTATTAATATATTATATATAATATGAAAAAGTATTTTTAATATTTATATTTTATACTTTTATAATTAYTTATTTAATTTATAGTAYATAATTTATTTTTTCAATTTTCGTTTTACACCATTATCACATTGAAAAACATAATTTTATATTAACTAAAATTAGATCTAACAACGAAATTAACCTCTCAGGAAGCATTCTCATACCATTTATTCATCTTGTTCATCTTAACAAGTTACACTGTTATAATCGTCTCGTCAATACCTTCGAAATAAGCCCAATATTGAATAGTTTTGGACTTAATTATATTATTATATATTATATATACTATGAAAAAATATTTTTAATATTTACGATTTATAYTCTTATAGTTATTTATTTAATTTATGATACATCATTTATTTTCACACCATTATCACATTAAAAYAATTTTCTACTTTGAGTTGGGTTCAAATAATAGTAACCCAATATCAATCCAATACCTACAGTTTGAAAATTTTACAACTCGATTAGACATCGGGTTGCTTCGAGTTATATTAAGTATTTTGTTAGAACTTAAT
>NC_037538.1:3206171-3208148 GCF_001531365.2 Cynara cardunculus var. scolymus
TTTATTAATTAATAATAATATAAAGTTAATTAATTTATATAATTATAATCTATATTAAAAATTAAAAACATAAAAAATATAATAACAAAATATTATAAAAGTTAAAGGCTAAAAACTGAAAATATCAAAAAGGTTAAAAGTGAAAAATAATACATGGGAGGGGTATAGAAAATGTAGGGGGAAGAGTGTAGGAGGGGGTGGGGTTAGAAAACCCCAACTATATCAGTTGTTAAGACACCAATTAAGCAGCCAAAAGTCAAAATGAGCAGCTCATGAAATTGGAAAGAGATTAGCGATTTTATTAGCTCAAATGTAATCTAAGTTTACCTGCATAACCACAACAGAAGGGAATTTCTTGGCACACTCCTCCATCAATTCTTTCCCCAAAGGTGCAGCACCCGACCCGATTTGCTTCAGTGAAGAAAGATCAAACTTGTTCACCACATCCTGCTTAGCTAAAGCAAGTATAACTGGTGGAACAACCCACAAATGTGTAACTCTATATTTCTCAATGTTCTTCAACATCCCTCCAAAATCAAACTTTCCCATTGACACAACGGTATTCCCCTCCTGTAACTGAGAATATAATACAACTCCAAGTCCAAATATATGAAACATTGGCAAGAAACACAAGAAAACATAACCCTTTTCCCCCAATAATCTTTGATCAGAAGCTAACATTTGTGAAATTGAGATGAAGTTCCGGTGGCTCAAAATGACACCCTTACTAACACCAGTTGTCCCAGATGAGTACAACAAAGCAGCGGTATCGTCTCCTCGAATTGAAACTTTAGGAAGTTCTGAGACTGACCCAGATTTTGAAATCAAATCTTTATATGAAATACACCCTTTTCTTGAACTTTCTGATCCTAAAAACACAACCGGTAGCCCAAAGTTTTCGACTTTTTGGTACAATTCTTGAACAGTGATGATGAGYTTTGGGTTAGAGTCTTTGATTTGCTTGGATAGCTCTCGGACAGTGTACTGGGGGTTGACAGTGGTGGCGATGGCGCCGAGAGCGATGATTGAGTATAAGCAAATGGGGTATTGGATTGAATTGGGGGCGAAGATGAGAACGACGTCGTTCTTTTTAATACCTAGCTGGGTGTTCAAGGCATAAGAGATCTTGGCGACGGTGGTTCTCAATTCAGAAAAAGTGAGGGTTTCGCCGGAGTCGGAGTCGATTAAGGCAGGTCTGTTCGGGTAAGATGATACGTTGCGGAAGAGGAAAGAAGTCATTGATGTGTTGGGGTCTGCTGGGATGACTAGTGGTGGCCGGAGTGATCGGAATATTCCGTCGCGGCCATACCCGGATTTCTCCATTGGCTCCCTGCGTTTGCTACTCCGATTGTGTCAAAATGGTATCGACGGAAGCAACTTATGCACCAAATGGTTTGCAAAGTAGTCTGCATCCACATTTCTTGACCATTTTATGGTGTTCAACTTTGCGGGCGGTATTTGTCGCATCTATCTTTCCACGGTAAAAGTTACAGGAACATATCAAGAATTGATTTTAAATTAAGGGTTTTCTAACCCCATCTCCTCCTACACTCTTTCCCTACATTCTCTATACCCCTCCTATATATTATTTTTCAGTTTTAACCTTTTGATATTTTCAGTTTAACCCTTCAACTTTCATTAATATTTTGTTATTATATTTTTTATGTTTTTAATTTTTAATATAGATTATAATTATATAAATTAATTAACTTTATATTATTATTAATTAATAAAGTATTAATATTTTTTTAATAATTATATAAATTAATTAAATTTAGATTATTATCTATATTATATTATAAAACATTTGGCAAAAACTCTTAAAAACCATTTTTTATACATAAAATATTGTTTATTAATGTATATCACTTAAAACTCAAGATTGCAAATAGATTATGCGTAAGTACAACTTATTAAAGCTCTATATCTAAATTCGTATAACTAACTGCAAATAAATATAATCAAATACATGATAAA